>NC_135381.1:12558844-12816344 GCF_049243985.1 Paroedura picta | reverse complement strand
TTCAGAAGAACCGAGAGAGGCATCATTTGGCTGTCCACATAGATCACCCTTTCAGAATCCGTTGCTTCCATTGTGGGAGGATGCTTAGCTTACAAACCCCCCCCCCCCCCAATTGGTGTCTGGCTGCAGTGTTCCTTGGAAGCCATTTTGTGACCTGCCCAGCCACCATGGCAGCCATTTTGTGGCAATGCCTACTCTTGATTCTCAAAATCTTTGAAGCTCTCACAGAATCAACAAAATTGAGGACCCTTGTCATAGGCCAGGCTTTCTCAAACAGGGTTTTGTGAACCCCTGGGCTTTCTTGATGGCCCTGAGATGGTTTCATGAATGAGTGGGAGTTACGTTTTTTTATATTTAAAAAATTGTTAAGCATTTATTGGGTTGTGTTGACCTGCCTCACCTCTCCCAAAATGTTCAGTGATGGGCCTGGAGGGGAGGGGCATGGTAGGGCCCCGGGGGGCGGGGGGGGGGCTACACACAGCTCTACTTTCCAACCATATTCAGCATGATTGCACCACTTCTGGGGTTTCTTGAATCCTGAAGAATGTTTCAGGTGGCTCTCAATGGTTAAAAGGTTGAGAAAGGCTGCCATAGGCTATGGTAGATTTTACATCTCCATTCCCCTGGGGGGGGTATTGTTTGTCCCTAGTCCTAGACAGCTAAACTTTTAATCATGAGCTAAAAACAAGGGGGGGGGAGAGAGACAAGCAGTTGAATAAAAAGAAGAAACCTGACAACAGCAACAAGGCACAGAATAACTCTGGATTTTATATCTATGGTGACTCTAGCGGATGTTCCTGGATGCTGATGAAGGATTAGTTCATTGCACGGGTCTCTTCTTTAGCAAGCGGACTTCAAGGACAAGCGCTGGGAAGACAGGAAGCGGCTGAGCCTCCTCTGCTAGGCTGTCGATCAATAAGTGACAGGCATCATGTTCGGAAAGCGCAGCCTTCCATGAAGATTGCAGGTCTCTGCGCATATATCACCAGCAAAAAGTGCCCCTATCCATCAAAGCTTTGGGAGTAACGTGGACAGGTCTGACTTAAATCAGTCTGCAGAGACATGGGAATGGGCGGGTGCAGGAGCGGGAGCGAGGTCCCTCTAACCCTGGGCCAAATGTGGCTTCTCTCCCCCAACCCCAAGAATTGGGACAATGCATGTCACATACATACAGCTCATACACATTTCCTGAGCGAGCTCCTTGGTTAGTTTGCTTGGAGAAGGTATATGCCACGTCTCCAGAAAACTGCAGATACAGGTTCTCTCTGCAAGACAGCCTTGCCTCTTTAGGAGCTGATTCTAGACTGCTTGTTGAACCTAACCAAGGAAGAGCTGCTCATAGGACTCTCAGATCAGGGAGTGACTCACCTTGTTAACCATGAATTCTTTGACAGGTTAAGGGTTCTCCACACCCTCCTGCTGAGGAAGGGTGAGGCAAGGGAACCCTAATCCTTTCCCTCAAGGGTTAATGTATGCCATAACTAAGGAAATTAGTTGAATTAGTGGAATTGGCCTCCAGTGGTTGAATTAGAACCTCCCAATATTTCGTAGAACTTTGCAGCGTGTTGTGATTGGCCCCTGTCCACCATGGCAGCTGCTCCATGGTTGGTCAGGTTGCTCATGAAAGCCATTCTCAGGTGGGGCTCAAAAGCCAGTCTCGAAATTCCACAAGTCAAACAAAGTTTGAGGGCTCGCAACTGCTTTCTGAAGGCCATTTCACAAGGCCCAAAAGGCTTATGAGAGATGAACATTTGTGGAGTGTCTCAATGACACTTGGGACTCTTCACCTTCTTTGAAAGTTCTTAAGCGTAGGCTATATAGCCTACTGATAGAAATGCTGATTCTGTGAACTTAGGCAGATTTTGAATGGGTGGGCAGAATGGGTGCCAGTGCTTGGCTCTTGTGGCCCTTCTTGCATGCCATTTGCCACTTTGGGGTCGGGAGGTGAATTTCCTCCAGGCCAGACTCACTAGGGATTCTGGTTTTCTTGGGGGGAGCATCATCTGGGAATGAAATTGGGGTCACTGTGGGTGGCTGTGAGTTTCATGCATTGTGTAGAGCAGGGGTAGTCAAACCTGTGGTCCTCCAGAGGGCCACAAGTTGACTACCCCTGGTGTAGAGGGTTCAACTAGAACACCCTAGAGATCCTTTCCAACCCCACGACGCTACGATTCTAAGGTGTGTGACAAGAAAAGCAGGATCCCAGCCATGAAGATGGAAAAGAGACGGCTGAAGACAGCTCTCCATCAACTGACCGGATCTTCCTCTCACCTGCCAAAGTTGTCCCGCAAGAGCACTTAACACATTCAGGTGCAGCGGTGAGACAAAAGCTACCCTTGACGAGAGATAAAACGCCAACACCTTAAGGTGAACCGATCGCCAGCCGCAAGGGCGAGAAGGGCAGGGATGTGCCTCGACTTTTTCTGCATTCCACTAGTTCTGAGGCAAGGGCGGAAATGGGGGGATGGTAGATCAAAATGCAATTTCCCCTTACAAGCTTCACGAGAGCAAGCGCCTGGTCGGTAACCTGCCCCAAGGGCCCTGCGCAATAACTTGCAACCATTAAAAAAAGCAAAAAACAAATGGCACTTATTAAAGGTCAGATGTAGCTACAGGGGCTGCTAGATGCCGGGAAGGAAGGGACGCCTTCGAGGCGTGGAACCAGGAGTATGTCAACAGCAGGGCTTCTGCGCACCGTTGTGTTTTCTCTGTGTGATTCCCGTTAAGGTCAGAGGACCTGTGCTGATTCTCGTCTGCAGAAGGCCTAACCCACACAGGCAACCTTTCGGGAAAAATCAATTGGCCAGGAAGCACTGAAGAAACATTTCAGGGTTCCGGGGGAAAAGTCACCTTGCGCCTGGGTCACGTTTGCTCTTGCCTTCCTTACAGGCCACGTAAACCACGGAAGTTCAATAACAAGCAGCACTGCTCTTTCTTGTCGCTGCATCCCTGCAAAAAGCAGCCAGGAGAAGGAGGCTGACGGTACACTGTCATTCCCCCCCCCCCTTACCATGTGCATATCACATGTCCCTATCTTTTCATCCCTGTCTCTGCTGAAATCTTCTCCCTTTTTGTTTGCCAAATTAAATAAATAATTGAAATAAAGTTATGCCTATGAGTTGCCAGCATTAGAATCCTTCCTCCCCAGAATCTCCCCAGCATTAGAATCTCCCTTCCCAGAATCTCTAGAGCAGGGGTAGTCAACCTGTGGTCCTCCAGATGTTCATGGACTACAATTCCCATGAGCCCCTGCCAGCATTTGTTGGCAGGGGCTCATGTTAATTGTAGTCCATGAACACCTGGAGGACCACAGGTTGACTACCCCTGCTCTAGAGCAGGGGTGTCCAAACTGTTGCTCTCCAGATGTTCATGGACTACAACTCCCATGAGCCCCAGGGGCTCATGGGAGTTGTAGTCCATGAACATCTGGAGAGCCACAGTTTGAACACCCCTGCTCTAGAGGTTCAATTTTGAAGTGGGGAGTGGATGCATCATCCCTTGAGCACTGAGGTGCCGTCCAGCTGAAGGCCTGCTGTAGCACACCAATAGGAGCTGGTATTTGGAGCCTCCGAGAGCCTATTTTAGGACAATTATGTTTTTTTTTTCCTGGTCTATTTTTAATGCAAAGAATAACACCCTCCTGGCCTTTCAGTCGGTGGCCGTTAATGCAATTGCGGAGTCAATGAATACAGAAGGCGGATTCAAGCCTTTGGCAACATGTAATTGGGGAAAGGAACCCTCAGGCGATGATGCTCAGTATGGAAATTGGGCTGTGTCCCTATTTTTGCTTGTGAAAGACGGACGGGGACATTCTAGCAGGATTCAATTACGTAGGGAAGCTGTATGAAGGTTCGACATTATGAAGCCATTAAACCCTCAGCTATAACAGGCTCTTTCCCCACTGTACCTTTTCTCTTACATACCCCAAAAGGAAGTCTTCTCTTGAATAAGGATGCACAATGGGCTAACCCTAGCATTCATGTGTCTATGCATTCGTTTGATTTTTTAAATTTGTATAGAGGCATGCATTTCAGCACTTTCTTTTGCTCTTTTGACGGCCACCCTGGGGACCTTAAAATGGGTGGAATGGCGGCATAAAAATATTTAAAATAAATAATCAGGCCAAGTCAGTAACATCTACCCCTGTTACCTTAATGCCTTCCATCCAGCATGACATACAGCCAGCGAGATGTAGTGGTAAAGAGCAGCAAGCTCTAATCTGAAGAACTGAATTTGTTTCCCCACTTGTCTTCCACCTGAAGACAGCTGGGTGACCTTGGGCTAGTCACAGTTCCCAGCCCCACCTACCTCACAGGGTGCCTCTTGTGAGGAGAGAAAGGGAAAGATGTTTTCAAACCCCTTTGGGACTCCTTTGGGTAGTGGGGTATATTTTGTCTGATCCAGGAGGTTTCTGCTCCGGGGGGGGGGGGCTGCTCCCAAAGGTATTCAGCACGCATGCAGTTCCTCCCATGATGGAGCAAATAATGTCCTTCAAGTCTGTTTCATGTTGAACAAATGCCAAAGTCCAGTGCCCCTCCTCACCACACCTTGGTCTCAATTGGAATCAGGCTCCTGTGACATTTTAGGCTCGAGTTCCCCCTGGGGAGCTTGCTTCTGCCCTATGGCTGCAACTCCTTGTGGCCATCACTCATTAAACCTTTGGGTCAAAGCCTGAATTGTTATGGAAGTAGTGCAACTCCTGCCAAAAGTAGCAATTTGCCTCATCTCCTCCTCCTCCTTCCGTGGTAAAATCTCATAAAACAAACATAAGTGACATGGCATCATTCCACTCCAGAATGCCTTGTTGTCCTGCCATTTCATTGGCTGTTGCTTGGAAGGGAAACTCACGATGATGGCATTGCACAAATTTTTGTTTCACAATGAGTAGGCAAAGAGGCATGCTTTCTCTTTCAGGGGGATGGGTGAGTGCCTCCCAGTTCACCTGCATGATGGAACAAGACAAGAATTCGGACCCCAAAGTGGACTGTCCTCAGGGTGAGGTGTTCGAGAACTATTTCTGGGTCAGAGTCATTCCCCCGCTGGAACAGGTACAGGGAGAGCAAGAGAGGACGTAAAGAGGTTATCCTCGTGCATTGGGAGAAAAATTGACCATGGAGTAAGAGTTGGGGCTCTTGGGGAACAAACCTTGAATTCGATGAACTTCATGGGCATTAACTCTGCTTGGGATAGCACTGCTGAGTGTCCTTTTGAAATAAGAAGAGTGAAGACAACTTGGGAGCTGGTTTTCACTTCTCTGGCTCAGAACAGACCTTATAGACTCACCTTTGCCTGCGGTTTGTGAGAGTCCAGTTAATTACTCTCAATGGGAAGACTTTGTTGAAAGAAAACCTCTTTATGGAAAGAGCAACCAAGGAAGCATCTCTAGGTCTTTGCTAAAACTGATGCCTCTGGGAATCGTTACCTCCTCTCATCAACCTTCATCCCCTGCTACATCCCCCGCTGTACCCATTTGGGTGCAAACCCCCCTGGTGTACCAAAACAAAAGCCAATTCCTGCCGGCACCTCTGGTCCTCAAGGCTGGGAAGAGAAAGAGAAGGCGGCCATGGTGCAGGGCTGATGTTTTCAGCGGCAGCTACGCGGTTCCCCCATAAAGACAGCCTGCTGCAAACAGAGAGGGATTTGGGGCTACAGCTCCTATTCATTCTGTTACAAACAGAGTTTTGTCATATGAGCAATGAAGTGACACTTCAAATCATGTCAGTTTTTGAACGGAGCCAGGGTCTGACAGATGCTGCTGGCAGTTCCAGCCAGCCTCAAAAATCTGGAAAAGATAATTGCCTTCTGAGAATGGCGATGATTGATATTACCACCCTGAAATATCAGACAGGTAAATGGTGGAGGTTTGCCTTGTTTTTTTATCGAATATGTTTCAAGCTTGTGGAGTTTGTGGGGAGGTGGTCCCATCTCCTAGCATGTCCCTGAACGCTGGGAGGAGATGCATCTCTCCTTCCGCATCAGCTGTGGCAAGTCCCAGCTCACTGCTCTTGAATGTGAACCCTGCAGAAGTTTGGGGGTGTGAAGGATTTTGGTGCCTTCAGCACATTTTATTTTTAACATGTTAGGCTGTTAGTTAGCACCACAAGGGCAGCCCAGCTGGCTCAAATCCAGGGTTCTCCTACTCCAGCATCCTGTTTCACACAGTGGTCAACCTGCCCTCAGCTGCAGCACAGAAACCAAAATCTCACCTGTCATCATCTTCTACAACATTGGTTCTCAACCTGGGGGTCGGGACCCCTTTGGGAGTCGAACGACCCTTTCTCAGGGGTTGCGGCAGGGCAAGCAGCTTGGCTGGGGGGTCGCCATCCACACAACAGCCTTGCGGGGTAGATCGAGATAGAGCATTCATCTGTCTGGAGCAGCGGAAAAGAGTGAGATCGGCATGGTGGGACAAGAGGCAGAACTGAACTGAAAAACCCTGGGGGAAAAAACAATTTATATACAGTCGTGAACAATGGATCTTCACGCCATTGGTCAGTTTGAGTTTAATGTCTGTGAAAGAACCCTTGCATGATTTTATGGTTGGGGGTCACCACAACATGAGGAACTGTATTAAAGGGTTGTGGCATAAGGAAGGTTGAGAACCACTGTTCTGGAGGATTAGTGCCCCTAAACATGGATGTTCCATTTAGTCGCTGTGTCTACATTCCTTGCTTGGTAGAGAAGCCATAATGCCAGGTGGGGCTTTAATGACAACATGGGGAGGAAGGGAGAAAATGCCTTTATGGCAAATGAATGAGAGCTGCACTGAACTTCAGTTCCTCTTTTCTTGTAGGAATTCAGCATGGGTGCAGAGGTGCAGAGAGAAGGGCAAGAACCAGAGGGTATTAGGCTCTTGGTTTTTCATCTGTATTGCCACCTGTATTGAGTGAGCTGTGCTGGCATATCCAGGACTTGGATTGCACTCTTTTGTTTTGTTCTGTTGTATTTTGTATTTTGCAGGTTGCTTTGTGTCTTTGTAGAAGAAGAGTTGGTTCTTATATGCCGCTTTTCTCTAGTAGCACTGCCAAAGCGGCTAAAAGTGGTGAGAGCCAGTTTGGTGTAGTGGTTAGGAGTGTGGACTTCTAATCTGGCATGCTGGGTTTGATTCTGCGCTCCCCCACATGCAACCAGCTGGGTGACCTTGGGCTCGCCACGGCACTGATAAAACTGTTCTGACCGAGCAGTGATATCAGGGCTCTCTCAGCCTCACCCACCCCACAGGGTGTCTGTTGTGGGGAGAGGACTGGGAAGGCGACTGTAAGCCGCTTTGAGCCTCCTTAGGGTAGGGAAAAGCGGCATATAAGAACCAACTCTTCTTCTTCTTTTTCTTCTTCCCCACTCCTCCTCCACAGACCGCCAGCTGGGTGACCTTGGGCTAGTCACTGTTCCCTTAGGATCAGCAGGTTGTCCTCTTATTGAGACATGGGTTCCCATGTTTTTCCATTGTCCAAGCTATGCTTGGATTTACTGGAACCTGTGTTGGCTGATAAAAAAATGCTCTCCCATTAAAAGACTCAAAAAGGGTATTGGCAGAGCCTGACCAAAGAGTTTCTGTGTCCTGTAATAAAAATACAGTCTGAGATAAAGTCCAGTGCATAGTGGACTCAGGTTCTAACCTTTTCACTGTTAGACACATTAGAACGAGTGATGTATGGAGAGGTTTTATGTAGATCATTAAATTTAGACAAGTGCTGCTGTCTGGTTTTAGTTGGCTTCAGAATGGCCTGTGGGCCGTAATCAAGGCTGACGGAACGAGTCAGTGATTGACAGGTTGCCTACTATTGCTTGTGATGCGAAGGTCCAGCCATCGGCACATTGTGGCTGCAAGTGGGGAGGTGTTACCAGCAGTCCCACGGCTACAACCTCTCTCTTGTAACATCTGGCCAGGCTAGCTGGCCTTTTCTGACTAGTAAGGGGAATGGAAGGGGGAAATTTGCCAGTATTATGTGGGTCATGGTCGGGTGCTGAAGGATTGCAAGCAATAGTAAGATTGAAGGTGACAGATATATCTTAGAAATGGTGAAGAAAGTGCTGTTAAAGTGGTATGGGGGAAAGGGGGGGGAATGGCAACCAGAATTTGTGAAATGGAAAGGAAGAAGAAGAAGAAGAAGAAGAAGAAGAAGAAGAAGAAGAAGAAGAAGAAGAAGAAGAAGAAGAAGAAGAAGAAGAAGAAGAAGAAGAAGAAGAAGAAGAAGAAATTGGTTTTTATATGCCACTTTTCTCTACTCAGTTTCAAAGTGGCTTACATTCGCCTTTCCTTTCCTCTCCCCATAACTGTGACGTAGGTGAGGCTGAGAGAGCCCTGAGATTACTGAAGAAGAAGAAGAGTTGGTTCTTATATGCTGCTTTTCTCTACCCGAAGGAGTCTCAAAGTGGCTTACAATCCCCTTCCCTTTCCTCTCCCCACAACAGACACCCTGTGAGGGAGGGGAGGCTGAGAGAGCCCTGAGATTACTGAAGAAGAAAAAAAGTTGATTCTGATATGCCACTTTTCTCTACCTTAAGAGGAATTATATAACAATGTAAAGATCAAAATGAAAAAAATGAAAATGGAAATACCTCAATATTGTATAGGGTGTGAGTGTCCTACCTTGGGCAGGAGGTTGGACTAGATGACCCAGGAGATCCCTTCCAGCTCTGTTATTCTATGCTTCTATGGGCTTCTAAGGGAGGGAGAAGGCATCTTCCATTGTCCATATTCATTAGATGCCCTCGTAGCCACCATCTGTTGGCATTCTCTGTCCTTGTTGTGTTGGCCCAAGGAAGAACAAACAGGGCCAGGGGGAAAGGCCCGGCCTTATCAATCACTCGTGCAACTGCTAATGGTGAAACTTTTATGGCTCCACAGAACAAACAGAGGACTGCAGGAGCAGACTCTTCCCATTAAGAGGCACTAATGAAATGTGAAAATGTTTTACTAGGCCATAATTGTATATATGTTTGCATGCTTTTGGAGCAGTGGTGCACTTTCATTTGTGGCTAATTTAAACGGCCATTAAAGCAGGCTAAATTACAATAAAAGAGCTCCAGAAATGTGTGCCCCTATAGACAGGCCACTTTTCACCATTAACTTGGTTCGTCTGAGAGGAGGCAGCCGTCTCCTAGCTAGCCAGTCACCTTGGGCCGAAAATTCTCCTCCCGGTGGCATAAACCCCAGAATCCCCATTTTGATTTTGATGTCTCCCTTGTGCAAATCCAAGCAGTTTCACGCTAATTTTCTTTTCTTGCCCGCTCAGTTTTTTTCCTTGCAAAACGTACTGTTTTGTCCCATGCTGTTTGCACATCAATAGATTTACACGCACAGTTTGGGTATACATACACCCAGGGATTGGGGCTTCTTGCAGCAGCAACTGTTCATTCTCTGAGACCAACAAAGATTTATTCAAGGCATGAGCTTTCGAGTGCAAGCACAAGAGTGCTTGCACTCGAAAGCTCACACCTTGAATAAATCTTTGTTGGTCTTAAAGGTGCTCCTGGGCTTTTAATTTTATTGTGCTACTTCAGACCAACACGGCTACTCATTTGAACCTGCTTGTTCTCTGGTGGAGGACAGTAAAAACACGGGGGACTTGAAAGAGCAGCCACCACCCCTCCTGCCCCTCTGGTTGCATCACAGCTCTACCCCAGAGAGAGCCCATCAGGCATGATTTTGCTGAGGGCCCATCCCAACTGGAGGCTCCCTTCACTTCTGTATTTGACCCACCTGGGAGGCTATAAATTGCAAACTAAATATTCCTCTCCCTTGTCTGATGACCAGAAAATATCCCTGATGGAAGGATGGTTGTCTGAATGGACAGTTCAGGCATGATCTCTCCCATTCTCACCTCCGCACATCAAGTGGCGTTGCCCTTGACTCTGCCGTCAACGCCAGGTCTTTTGTCTCTCCTCTTTGGTCCTTTTGACAGGCAGCCCCAGCCGTACAATCCGTCTTGAGCTCACAGCCAAACTTCTCTGCAGCCTTTCGAGGGAGCAGAATGGATGCCTCTGTAAACAGGACAATTTGGTCAGCCCCCACATTCTGCCCCATAGAGTCTTTGTGGAG
This sequence comes from Paroedura picta, assembly GCF_049243985.1. Classification (NCBI taxonomy): domain Eukaryota; kingdom Metazoa; phylum Chordata; class Lepidosauria; order Squamata; family Gekkonidae; genus Paroedura; species Paroedura picta. The sequence continues at coordinate 12,806,302 of NC_135381.1, read as the reverse complement.
TGGATGATTACCGACCCTTATGCATGCCCCCCCCCCCCTGAGAAGGATTTATGGCTGTTTTGGTGCACAGGCTAGAACAGCCTCTCTTAACTTTTTTGTGGTTGAGAAACCCTTGACACACAGGCTTTGAGAAACCCCAGAAGTTGTGCGATTGGGCAGAATATGGTTGGGAAGCACAGCTGTGGACATGCTCACTTGCCCACCCCTTCTAGGCCCATTATTGACCATATCGCCTGATAAATATTTAACGAATTCAAAAAAATATATCAAAAATTAACTCCCATCCATTTGGGAAACCCATACAACACACTGATGATTTTTGAAAAATGGATTACTGTATGCCGGGAGGGGGGTGTCCTTTTCTTCCTCTTTGGCTAGCCCTCTTTAAAGTATTTTTGCTACCTTGGATTCCTTTCAAATCTTCTCTTTGCTCTTTTCGTGAAGATTTTCACATAGGCTGTTTTCAAACTGTCCTTGTCTTTCATTTCAGTAGCTGTTTGCTGATGGATTTTGTCTGTCATTTATGTAGACCTGTTTTAATAATTGACTGAGAGTGGAGTTTATTTACCAGTTCATAGAAACCCGCTTGCATCATGTTAGCAAAGAATATTTGAGCTACTTTTGTGGGAAATGGCTTCCTTCTGTTTTCTACCCCTTGGTTGTGTCTATAGAACTGAGGCATCACCGTGGTGCAGCTATAGCACTGAAGCACTGTATTGGTTTAGTGCTATAGCAGCACTATAGCACCATAGAACCAAAAAAGATCATGCAGCAAAGAATGGCAAGGGGGAAAGCAGCCTCGCAGGAAGTGATATGGACACTTTAAACAGCACATGACAGCGATTCAGAAGTACAGAAAAGGGGTCAAAAAAAGAACAAAGCAGTTTTCCTCAAAAGCAGCTCAACCATGCTTGGCTAATCAAATGTAAGCAGGTTTGGAGCCAGCTTGGTTAAGTGGTTAAAAGTGGCAGCTTCTAATCTGGTGAGCTGGGTTTGATTCCCCATTCCCCATGCAGCCAGCTGGGTGACCTTGGACTAGTCACAGTCCTGATAGATCTGTACTCACAGAGCAGCCCTGTCAGAGATCTCTCAGCCCCACCTGCCACACAGGGTGCCTGTTGTAGCGAGAAGAAGGGAAGGTGATTGTAAGCCACCTTGAGACTCCTTTGGGCAGTGAAAAACAGGGCATAAAAACCAACTCCTCCTCTTCTTCTTCTAGCAGCCAGTTACTAAACTGGGTCTGTCTGAAATGAAATGTAAAAAATCCGTTAGCAACCGGTCGCTAAATACGGAATATGATGGAAGGTTGAAAATGGCCATCATTGTTTTAGTACTTGGAGCTGCTTTTGTTGTCTCTTGAGCTTGTAACGGGTCCTTTGTATTGATTTTTAATGTTGCAGACAGCACTGACTGCCAGTTCGGTAAATGAGGGGGTGGGGTGGAAGTTTTCAAAAATAAAACAATGTCCCTCCACTCCACACGCTCGCTCACATCCTGCCTGGGATAATGAGCATTTTGCTAGCCTATAATAGTAGCAACTATTCAATGCAAAATTGTCCGCGGCAGCCATTGTGCGCCGCTGAATACCTCCTCTGTCGAGCTAGGCTAAGGCAGCGCTTAAAGAATCAGCTTGAAAAGAGGAGATTGTGTTCTCTCCCCAAAATTGGTCCACCCACCTATAACAATGAATGGAATTCGAGCTATCTCCTCACAATGGGGAGATAGCCGAAAGAAGGGAAAACGCTCTGATAAGGCACCCCTAGGGGTAAGCTGGAGAAGAGAGGGGAAGTTTGAGTGGCAGGGAGCCAGGGGGGTGGGGCAGGGTGGGGTGTGACAGAGGTCAATGCTGGTGTTCCTATTTATACCCTTTTAAGATGGGAAAGCGGGGCTTTTGGATGTGGTTAAACCGCAGCATGTTCCAGTTGCATATAAGGTTGTTGTTAGTTGCGAGGTTGTGTCTGACCCATTGTGACCCCACGGACAATGATCCTCCAGGCCTTCCTGTCCTCTACCATTCCCCGGAGTCCATTTAAGCTTGCACCGACTGCTTCAGTGACTCCATCCAGCCACCTCATTCTGCCAGTTTGGTGTAGTGGTTAGGAGTGCGGACTTCTAATCTGGCATGCCAGGTTCGATTCTGTGCTCCCCCACATGCAACCAGCTGGGTGACCTTGGGCTCGCCACGGCACTGATAAAACTGTTCTGACCGGGCAGTGATATCAGGGCTCTCTCAGCCTCACCCACCCCACAGGGGGTGGGTTGTGGGGAGAGGAATGGGAAGGCGACTGTAAGCCGCTTTGAGCCTCCTTCGGGTAGGGAAAAGCGGCATATAAGAACCAACTCTTCTTCTTCTTCTTCTTTCCTGCATTCTGCAGGGAGTTGGACTAGAGGACCCTGGAGGTACCTTCCAAATTTATGATTCTAAGAGGGGAAGGCACTGGGTGACAGGAAACAGATGTGTTTATCACAGGGAAGGAGAAAACATAAGGCAGGCTCTTTCAACAAGGGGATCGTGAAGGATCATGTTGATCCATCTCGCCCTCCCAGAATGGCCAATGATGCTTGTTGTTCTCTGTGGTCTTCTGGATTTGAAGCAGAGGGCAAAGCCTCGCCCAGGCATGGGCTTATAATCACAAAGTTAAGACTGTTTTCATTCTAGAAGGAAGTCAGAATCTATCCTGACATTATGGCTCAAAAGGCAGAAGTACATCTAACAGTGACCCAATGTGTCATAGAATCATGGAATCATAGAGTTGGAAGGGACTTCCTGGGTCACACTTGGAGGAGGCAAAGATCCTACACTGACTAGGGCCAGAGACCAAAGCCAAGTAGGGTTCAATGGCTTTCATGCTATTGGGAGGAACGGGCTGGATCTCCAGCTGGAGAGATCACCTAGGCTAAGGGTAGGCTCTTCTGCCATCAGCAATACATTAGACTGTGTGATGTGGCTTAATGCTAGCACAGACATCTGTGTCTCATGGAAGACAGGAGAGAGTCAGTTCAAGGCTACATGAGCCACTTCCTGACCTTTCCTTTGTCTCCTTCTGCCAGGCTTGCCAATTTCCAGGGAAGGCCGGAAACCTCCTGGAATTGCAGTTGCTCTCCAGATTGTATGCATCGCTTACTCATCTGTTTAAAACCTTTATTTCACTTCTTCGTGACAAAATGGCTGCTTTGGAAGGTGGATCTCATAGCATTAATCCCTACCGAGGTCCCTTCCCTTCCCTCCCTCTCCCAGGCTCCCCCCCCAAATCTCCAGTTATTTCTATCCCTAAGGTTGGCAACTGTAACCCAAGGCTTGTTATCTCTTGTTATCCAGAAAGATACTTGTTACGTATGTGGGCTCAGTCACGCGGCTCCTGTTCTTTATGCAAATGAAGGATTGTAACTCGGCCAACCAGAAGCTTGCAATACATGAACTTATGGACCAATGAACTGCTCCCGTTAAGGACCAATTAGGTTTCTTGGTGGGCTGACCAAACCGTATACAAGTCCATGTTGTTCTTCATGTTCAATTTGTTTTTTTGGTATTTGGTTGGGTTGGTGTTTAGATTCAATAAAGAGCTGTTGTTTTCAAAGAACTTGTAGTCTGTGTCTAAAGAACCTGCAGACATTAATATTCCTAGGAGTTCTTTCCTTCTGGTCACTCCTCTCTCTCTCTCTCTCTCTCTCTCTCTCTCTCTCTCCCTCTGTTCACCTTGAGAGTTGGGCATGCTTTCTCTCTCCATCCCAGCTTAGCTAGTGAGCTAGAAGGCTTTGCCCCATCTGCGCAGGATGTAGTTCTTCTACAATAAAGAACTTCTGTTTCTTTCCTGAATCACAAGCCTCCATAAGAATTCATTCCTCGAGCAGCCAGATTATAGAATTCCGTGGTGCAGAGACTCAGATCTGCCTTCACAGGCAGTGGCTGTCTCCTTGTTGGAGGCATTTCAAGAGGGGGCAGGAGAAGGAGGCTGCATCAGAAGGGCGAAGCCGCAGGAAACAGGGGGCTGAGCCATGGGGTTCTGAGACATCTGAGGGCTCAGGGAGGCAGGAGCCAACTTCACTCCACACACCGCAGCTGTATCCGCGTATCACTGAATGTTACACCGTCGGGGGTGCTGGAGCAGTCATTAGCAACCAGAATTCCCTGGGGTAGACAAGGTAATCCAATGACAAATGGTTGCTACAGCACAACCATTGCTAATCAAGTGTGGCTGCAGTGTGGAAGAGAGCCTGTAAGCTGTACCCAAGCTCTTTGCAGGTTGGTGGGCTCTCCTAGTAGGGTTGGGAGATTCCACAAGATTTTGGAGGTGGAGCCTGGAGAGGTCAGGGTTAGGGGAGGGGAGGCACCTCACTGGGGTATAGTTCTATAAAGTCCATTCTCCAAAGCAGCCATTTTGCTCCAGGAGAACTGATTTTTGCCACCTAGAATACAGCGGTACTTCTGGGAGTTCTCCAAGGCCAGGATTTCTCAACCAGGGTTTTGTGCAACTCTAGGGTTTCTTGATGGTCATGGAAGGGTTTCCCGAATGGATGAATTTTTAATACATTTTTATATTTTGTTAACCATTTATCAGGTGATATGACCATATATGGTCATGTCAGCCTACCTCTCCCCTGATGGCCAATGATGGGCTGGTTGGGGTGGGGAGGGTGTGTCTACATCTCTGCTTCCCAACCATATTCAGCACGATCGCACCACTCCTGGGGTCTCTGGAAGCCTGAAGTATATTTCAGGGGTTTCTCAATGGTAAAAAAAAGTTGAGAAAGGCTGTCCTAGGCCAAGGGTTGGCACTTGTGCTATCAGCAGTGCCCTAGCCCATTTTGACTTGACTCCCAGTGCCAGCCTGCCCAAGCAACTGAGGCCCTGGCAACATTCCTGGGCAGAGTGATGGGGTAGAAAGCCACGAGCCTGGCTTTTGGCTCTTCATCTGCTTCCACACCTGTATGACCACCAGCCAAGTCCAAGGAGAATCCCGGAGATTCTTGCAGGATCACTTGGGTTGGCGGAAGACAGCCCTCCCCACCCTGTTTTGTTTCTCAGTGCACCAACAGCTTCTCAGCCTTCTCTGCGTGAAAATCTGGGGAAGTGCTACCCGTCATAGTTGATAAAATTAGGCAAGATGGACCAGTGGTATGTCTTTATATAGGGGAGTTCTATGTTCCCAGACCAGCAAACAGACCAGTTAAGGCTGAGCAAGGTGGGTGGTGGTGGGGAGGGCTTGGTCCAGAAATCAAATGGAATTGGCCCACAGGACCAACCTTTATGCCCTGTCTCTCCCCTCCTACTTTGTGAGAAAGAATTTCACGCAAAAGAGCGCTAAACAATCTATCAGGTTATTACCCTCCATTAATAATTTTATGCATAACTTTAGAGCTTTGCCCATCGACCTGTTACAGAAGCAGTTTGTCTGTTTTTTTGGGCAGGGACACAGAATTGTCTCTCTAAGCAAGCTTCCTGCTCTTTGCCCTCAAAGATGCAGGGTTGGAGAAAGATAGGCAAAGGGTTTTCTTTTTTAGCAGTAAAAGATCAGCGTAGCTATGCTTTCAAATCTCTCTCCCAAACCTGAACTAAAAAAAGGAAAGGCTTAGAGTATATTATCATTACCATTAGAAATACAATACAGCCTTGAAAATCTTCATTGACTAAAAGATGAAATTTGGCCATATAAATCTTGTCATTCCCAGATCTGAAAGCCGAAATTGCAAGTAAGATAATAAGAAGATTCAGGGATGGTTAGAGAGCGGCCTTTCACCTCAATATTTAATCACTGAAATCACAAAGGTCATACGATTTATACTGCAGAAACAAAGATTCACTCCGGCCTCCTCTAGGCCCCGCTGACACAGTGAAGGCTGGACCCTCTATGGTTCGAGAAGATAAGGGATGCAAATGAATTTTACATCTGCTAGTTCTGCTAGATACAAAAGTCCCCAGCCTTGTTGAGCTTTAATGAGAACAGGTAGTGGGTGCTGCCACAACATGGCTTCCACGGGGTATTAACCAACCACAAAATGGCTTCAACCACAGAATGGCGGGAAGCTGAAAGCCCAGCATCTTCTCATGATATAGGTGGCTATTTCCAGATGGGTGGTTCCAAACAGGTGTGCTGCAGAATAAGGATGTGGGCACCAGGAGGGACACTGGCAGGCGCTATGGAAACCACAGGGGGATCAACGAGCTAGAACTTTGGTTGCTCAAGTGGGTCCTTTCTGCAAGGAATTCTGGGAACTGTAGTTCCGTGAAGGGGGCAGCATCCTCATCAGACTACAATTCCTAGAATTCTTTGTTGGGTCAAAGGGTGGTGTGGGAGGAGGAAAGGAAGCCCTGAAAGAAAACCGATGATGTGTATATTACAGTTGTCACCAGTGTCTTTCTTTTGAAAACCATTTCTCGCTTTCCCGCTTCATTCTTAGCAAGGAGTTGAAGATACTGCAGGGTTGGGAGGGGGGGGGAACAGTTTTTCCCCTGTGTGGGAAAAAAAAACAAACAGATTCTCTGCCACTACCGAAAATACAGGTGACAGTCTTGACAGAGTCCCGCTCTCTGTTTCTCTGTTTTATTACTCAGAACAATGAAGCAAAAAGCAATTTGTTCGAGATCCTATAAAGCTCATTGTCTGTTCTCCCCAAGTCATCGTTGAATAAACCTTTCTTGTGAGACCAAGAAAAGAAAGCTCTTAAAGGCCTACGCGGGCATTCTGTAATATCGTGTAACGAGCAGATAGGATGTTTTCCCATAGTTTTTAAGCTGGTGAGTAAGTTTCCCCCCGTCTTCCTTGAAATGCTAACCATTTTAAGACCCCCCCTCCCAATTACGGTATATTTGGAATGCTTTCTTTGTCATACACACCTTACCGCAGGGCACCGAACCAAGGATGCAGAGTCCTACAGACAGGCTTATCCAAGTGCATTCTGGGGGAAACCATTTGATGCTAAGAGAGAGAGCAAAAGAAAGAAAAATCCCCCACTGACTTAGAAGCAGAGGAGGAAGGGGGGGGGAGAATAAGAGTCATGTAATCGACGGAGGAAAAGGAGCGAGCATTGTGCTGTTGGAGCCGCAGAAATAATCGGAGGCACTTCTATGCTTAAGCAGCAATGATTTCTTTTCAAAAATTATCCGAAAGGTCCAAGGTAAAACCATTAGTCCGCACAAGTCTCTACAATGGGATAAATAGTGGTCCCCTGGAGCCGTTTTAGACCGAGGGGGGGAAATGACACAAGCAAAAGGCTGAGGTTCCCTCTCCCTGCGCACCTGAGAATTCTATTTCAAATATTGCTGGAGAGATCTGAACAACAAATTTATGCAGCATGCCTGTTTTGATGGGGCCTAGGACAGACCGGGAAGCAGAATGAAGTTAGACCCACAGAGCCCATCGGCCTGACTCAAGGATGCTGATGCCATTTTAGACAGGAATTTTAAAACGCTGCGCGGGGTTGATCGTTATCATGCCCCAGGTGCACTGAGGCCAGAAAAAAAATCTTGTTTCTGTGGGCCTTTTCAAATGCCCAAACCGCCCCATACACTTGAACCCCCCCCCCCATACACAGGATCACCTGGTTTAAAAGGAAAAGAATGGGGAAAGACCACATTGGCTTTGAGTTGCAAGGTCCCTCTTAACCACCAGTGGGGTTAGAATGCCCAATCCAGGTTGAGAAACTCATGAGCATTTGAGGAATGCCACATAGGGAGGATAGGGACCTTTGTGGGTTACAATGACATAAGCATCCCCCTCCAAAGCACCCCTTTTCCCTAGGAGAACTGATATCTGAAGTCTGCAGATGATCTGGAATTCCAGGGGATCCCCAGGTCCCACCTGGAGATTGGCATCCCTATGCCTTGTTCCATGGAAGAAGAAGAAGAAGAAGAAGAAGAGTTGGTTCTTATACGCCGCTTTTCTCTACCAGAAGGAATCTCAATTGCCTTCCCATTCCTCTCCCCACAACAGACACCCTGTGAGGTGGGTGAGGCTGAGAGAGCCCTGATATCACTGCTCAGTCAGAACAGCTTTATCAGTGCCGTGGCGAGCCCAAGGTCACCAAGCTGGTTGCATATGGGGAAGCGCAGAATCGAACCTGGCATGCCAGATTAGAAGTCCGCACTCCTAACCACTACACCAAACTGGCTCTCTTTGCCTTGGCACACCTGGGGACAAGACATGGTTGGATCCTGGCAGCTTTATCTGTCAATGTGTCCCAATTCTCCCATCCAGGACTACCAGCTGCCCCCTGGGGCCTGGAGGTCTCCTGGCATTATGACAACTCCACCCTGCAAATATCTCTAGCCCTGGCAAAAAAATGGCAGCTTCAGAAGGCGGCTACTACAGAATCTGAGAGAAACAGGTCCTAGAATATCAAATCCCCATTGAACTCCTCCACTGGCACCACTCCCCAAATTCCCGGGAACTTCCCATGCCAGAATTGGCAAACTTAGCCCTACCCCACATGGCTCTTATCCATGCAGATCCCAAGAGCCCCAGCACAGAGGTTTTGGTGATGGAACCCCACCCCCTTTTTCAACAGTGTAAAAGCTGGCAGGATTAAATCCATATTTCCAGGCATCCTGAGAACTACATTTCCCAAGGTGCACTAATATGTCATGCTCTGGGGTCCAAAGAAGTAGTAATGCAGACCCCAGGGATGCTGGGGGGGGGGGATCAAGGTTCAAGTCTGGTAGAACCTTGAAGAGCAATAGGATTTCCTGGGTCTAAACTTTCAAGAGTCAAATCTCCCTTTACCAGACACCTGGGGGAGGGGGAGATTCTCTTCCTGCCCACCTGTAGGCTGCCCAGGTGAGCAACCAGCTTGCGTACCAACCAACCTGGCCAGGTGTAGCAGCTTCATCCTACAAAGAACATCAAGCACAGTGATGGAGGAGCCATTCTCTTTGAAATCCATGGAACAAAAGAGGAAGGCAATCCCCAAAACAAAGGCATGGAATTAAACAAACGAACATTGGGAAAGAAATTTTTGTTTTCACCCCACTATGAATACCAATGCCCGGCCTGACCCTTCAGCCAATAGCAAGGAAGGGTTGTTCCCTCCAGACAGGGCTCGGTTATAATTGCTCCAGATTCAAAATTAAGATAAGCACCTCCAAGATCCCCGTCTCCTCCTGTCCCTGCCAACCGCTGCAGGATGTGAGGGGGAAATATATTCAAGCACCCGCTCTTTCTTCACTTTATCAGGTGGTACAAAGCAGGCATTTCAAGGGGCTTTTATTTTTTTTTCCTGTAATTATCGATGAGGCACTGCTAAAAGGGAGATAGATTTAGTGGCAGATGAAGGACGAGGAGGAGCATCACCAGAGCCTTGAAAACAAACAGACTTTCTTTCTTTCTTTCCCTCCATGGCTCTTTTTGATAAAGATCAAACGGTGCACAGAATGCCTGGCAAAGCAACCAAAGAGCGGGTTGGCTTCAGTTCAGGCTCTGATGTGCTGCGGGAGCAGGCGTCTGGCAAGGCTCCTTTCAGAGTTTTAAGAGCTCCCACCCCCACTCTATAGATCCAGGGATAACAAAGGCAGCAGCAACAACAGGAGAGGGGGAGAAAAGAAAACCACGGGAGGGCTAAAAAGTGAAGCAGCAGACAAAGGGAGACAAAGGGGTCCCACTCGAGTTATTGTTCTCAGCCCTCGCAGTTCTGGGGAATGTGGACATATGTAAGGCACACCCATCACTTTGTCCCATGCCTCCAGGGGAAAAGCTGAGATCCAGTAGCACTGCCAGTAAATCTGGAGTTTAATGTGGATACAAGTCTGAGAGATGATTGCCAGGGGCCATGAAGGCTTGAACCCAGAACTTGGGACCAGTAAGTCTACAACATTGTCTCTAATCAGGGGAGCGGCTTGAGCCCAGTCTCTCCTGCACCACAGCGCCCCCGCTCGAGATGGCCAGCAGAAGAAGTGCACCCTGCTTAGAAGGATCCAGTGAGAATCGCCGGGATGAGCTGGCTGAACGTTCTAAGAGCTAGCATGGAGAAATGAATCTCCTGCCTCCACATGAGGGTCTTCAGTTTGAGCAGACACAACCGGAGATGGACTCAAGTCAAGAAAACCACGGCGAGACCTGAGCAAGGCTGTTAATTACCGGATGTCTTGGAGGTCACTCGTTTGTCAGGTCAGTGTTGCTGGGAAGCAACATGTCAACAGCTCGCACGCGTATGTTCGTAATGTGCTCGTGCCGCTGACCTTGGTGCTGAAATTCCACCCTGTTTGAAGTCCCTGCTCAGTCTGGTCCAACACAAAGGAACTGAAGGACACACTTTGTTTCCTGATCTGGCATCTGGACTCACCCTTCTACATCCACCCCTTTCAGCCTACAGCTGCTTTCCCATTCATGAACTGAGCCTAGTCTGGAGGGAATAACCCTTCCTTACTGTTGACTGAAGGGCTCCCCTCTGTAGTCTTTGTGATTGGCCCAAGAATCGACTCAAAGAAGGACCGGATAGATTCTGGACACTGGAGCCTTAGTGTGTAGGGGATGGACTTAAACATTGCTCTCCCCATGGTTCTGCTCCTGTATTTTCTACATTAAAAATATTTGGGAGTTTAGAGTCCTTGTTCTTCCACCAGGAGTAACCAGACTGCAGCTTCCAGGCTTCTGGGAGCATGTTAGAAATTCTCTAGTCCAAGATGAAACGGGGAAGGCAATAGAAGTTCAGCTGACTCTACTGACAAGAAGCAGTCTCAAATGTGTGTCACTTCTTTCTGCTGAGAACATTGTCCCCAATTTTGCTTTGGGAATGCCTTGTTGCTAAGGAGGTTGCCAGCCCTGTGCTCCTTTTGGGTTCAGCTTCCTCCTCAAGGTAAATCTCTCCGCGGGATGATGGATGATTATTGTCAGTAGTGAGCTCTCATGGCGATGCATGCACATCAGCATTAAGGCCTGATCCAATGTACAGCCTGCCATTTCGCACCGTGCAGCTGATGATGCATATCTTGGAGTGCTGGCAGCAAAACGTACCACCATTATGCTTTTCCTGGCCTATATTTGTTCAAAAATAATCCATCAATCTCTTGGATTTCAAACCAGTGGAGGACAGATCTCTGCAGGATAAATGGGTATCCCACATAGCAGGCTAAGTAGAACTTCCCAATGCGCATGGTGCTCACTCCATAGTTAAAGCACTGGCTGTGGGATATTGAGTAGAAAAGATGGTCTGTGAGGAGGAAGAGGAAGAGGAAGAGGAAGAGGAAGAGGAAGAGGAAGAGGAAGAGGAAGAGGAAGAGGAAGAGGAAGAGGAAGAGGAAGAGGAAGAGGAAGAGGAAGAGAGTTATACTGTGCTTTTCATTCATTCTCAAAGCATCTTATAATTGCCTTCCCTTCCTTATTTATTTATTTATGTTTATATACCGCCGCTCTCAAATGTCTTGCGGTGGTTTACAAAAATCCATGAAACAGTAAAATCCCATACAACCCCATAACAGACAGACACCCCATGAGGGAGGTAGGACTGAGAGACCTCTGTCAGAGGTCTCTGAGACCTATCTGTGAGCTCTGTGAGAACAGCCCTATCTGGGCTGTGACTGGCCCATGGTCACCCAGCTGGCTGCATATGGAGGAGCGGGGAATCTAACAGCAGATTAGAAGCTGCTGCTCTTAACCACTGCACCATGCTGTCTTCTAGGCCCTCTGGAATGGCTGCAGTATTCATTCATTCATTCATTCATTCATTCATTCATTCATTCATTCATTCATTCCCTTTATTGGCACTCCATAGCATTACAGCATAGAAAGAGAAGCCTCAGGCTGCTAGAAATATTTCTAAACAGCAACAACAAAACAAATTGCAATAGGAGACACTAACAAAAATCCTTAGATCTAACTTTTAAAACTTCCACCAAAACATTTGCAGCCGTAGATGTAAATTCTAGTGAAAAGTTGCTTAGTAAGTATTGAAATGCACTCTTCCCTTTTACAAATCCCTTGGAATGCAATAGAGGGATAAGAAATTCTTCTCGAGGAACCTCATGAAGCTGGCCATCGAGAATGATGTGTTGAATTGAATCTGGTGGATTTGCAGAGCATAAATATAACCCCTCCTGAAATAGAAATCTTCAGATATCGTCCAGCTAGAACCGTAGAGGGGACAGTATTCAAAACCATCCCCAGCCCTGTTACCTAAAATCCTTTAAACTGGAGCTGCCAGGGACTGAACCTGGGCCCTTCGGCATGCAAACTACGATTCAGCAACGAGTGTTTCCCATTTCTAGATGCATCCTTCCCTTGAGATTTGTCTCCTTCCACGACGGCCCTTACCTCCCATGATAAATAACACGTCACAAGGCGATAAAAATTAATAGATTGAGACAGACCAGGATTGGAGTGAAAGGATGTTTGCTCGGAGGCCCTTTCTTAATAGTCGAACGCCGACTATTGGTACAATTAATTGCTGGAACTGCCAAGACGATGAAAAGTGTCGGGAATAAACAGATGCTGATCATGATTCAATACTCATTAAGGAAGAGAAAAGATTCATTTCCTATGCATGATTAACTCCTGCCAGCCAATGTTTTGCAAAGCAGATGATCAGAAGAGAATTAATTATCCCACAAATAGAACCTCTGGTTGGCTGCCAGTTGGCGCCCCCCACCCCGGGGGGAGGGGGGGCTGGGAGCCCAAGAATCTTCTGCTCATGCTCCTTGTCAGTTTGGGATTCCCAGAATTTCTGCTCTGGACGGACTTCCCCCTGGAGAGGGGGACAACGGCCGTGCACTTGCCGGCTTCTCGGTCTCTGCGGCTTAACTCCGCACGACGTGGGAGATCCGCCTTCTGATTTTCCCAGTGTGCTTTTTAATGTTCAAAAGTCAACAGAGTGTAGGTGGTGCAATCTGGAACAGGGATTCTATACAGCAGAGTGGGGGAAGAGAGTTACCCTGCTTCTTTCATTGTCCTCCTCTGTGCTTTTAGTCCCTTTAGCAGTAAAAAGACAGGCAAAAAATGAAATGAAATGAAATGAAATGAACTAAAACTAAAGCTAAAGCTAAAGCTAAAGCTAAAGCTAAAGCTAAAGCTAAAACTAAAAAACTAAAAAATTAAAAAACTAAAAAACTAAACTAAAATAAAATAAAAGACAGGCAGTTTTTATTGCTTGCCCTTTTCCCAACCAGAGCGAGCAGCAGTGAGGAACAAAACCATTTCTATTGAAATGGGGAATGGCAAAGACCTTCTGCAGGACTGCAAGAAGCAGACAAGCTGCTTTTTTAACAGCAAGAAATGACCCTGGAGAGATGCTTTCTAGAGAATAGGACCCTTGGCAGGTGCAGACCAAAGTCCATCTAGTCGTGCATCTTGTTTCAAATAGTAATCGGCTTGGTGTAGTGGTTTAGAGTGGTGGCTTCTAATCTGGCAAGCTGGGTTTGATTCCCCACTGCTCTACATGCGGCCAGCTGAGTTGCCTAGGGCTTGTCACAGTCCTGATGGTGCTGTTCTGACCAAGCTGTCTTATCAGGACTCTCTCAACCCCATCTGCCTCACAGGGAAGGGAAGGCGATTGTAAGCTACTTTGAGACTCATTTGGGTAGCAAAAGGTGGGGTATAAAAACCAACTCGTCGTCTTCGTCGTCTTCGTCGTCTTCGTCGTCTTCGTCGTCGTCGTCGTCGTCGTCGTCGTCTTCGTCTTCGTCTTCGTCTTCGTCTTCGTCTTCGTCTTCGTCTTCTTCTTCTTCTTCTTCTTCTTCTTCTTCTTCTTCTTCTTCTTCTTCTTCTTCTTCTTCTTCTTCTTCTTCTTCTTCTCAACTATTTCTCTGGACAGCCTACAAGCAAGGTACAGAGGCCGAAGCCTGGTCGTACCTACAAGCAGCTAGCTTTCAGAGGAAAACAGCCGTTCAATGCGGGAATTCTATTGAACCATCTTCACTTATAGCCCCTGATAGCTCTATCCTCCAGGAATTTGTCCCTTTTAAAGCCACCTAAGCTAGTGTCAGGAAATTCAATAAAGTCCCTGGAAAGCAGGCAAAAAGAACATAGGCAAAAAATTCTCAAGTTTATTTTCCAGAACTATGCAGGATAGGTCATTTGACTCCAGATCTGGGAACACAAGGTGGTGGTGGTGGTGGTGGTGGTGGTGGTGGTGGTGAAGCTCAAGAATATTCCATCAATTTTGAGGTGTTTGCCATTGCCTACCTCTTTGTAGTGACTCTGGATTTCTTTGGTGGTCTCCCATCCAAGTACTACGCAAGTCTGATCCCGCTTAGCTTCCATGGGCTAGTCGGGACTATCCAGTTCAGAGCTTAGAATATGAGCAGGATTTTCGCCATGGAGAAGCAAGGAGCAGTCCCAGAGAGCTGCATGAATCGTTGGCTGAGAGGGACACAATTGAAAGACCAACACCGGCTGGGTAGCAGCTCAACGAGGATTTTGTGAGCAGACAAATTGCAAAAAACCCACCATAAGCCTTCACTATTCTTCCCTCCGAACAGAACTGGCTCCAGAGAAAGGGCTGTTGTGGTCAGTTCCTGCCGCTCAGCGAAGCGGGGGGCACCGAGCCTGAAACGACATCAATATAGACAAAAAGAAAATGTCATTGTTGGCCAAGTTTCTTGCCAGCCTCCCTCCCGGCGCATCTAGCTTTTGTCTGGCTGAATGCAATTCATGTTCCGCGCTCTGCAGCAGCGGAAAGAACAAGGGCCGCCTTATCTAACTCTTCCCATTTGGTATGAGCCGGCGCTCAGATCTTCCCGCTGACCTTTCATGCAGCGATACAGGAGCTAAATGTACACAGACGGCCACTCTTCAGCCGCAGAGACACTGTTTTGCTGGACAGAAAGAGGCCCGCAACCAGCATGCATCTTTCCGCGTCACAAAAGAACTGCCACCATCCCATTTTGCTCCCTAAGTGAACTCCATTTTGCTCCCTAAGTGAACTTGCTTCCGTCATCAATGGATGTGTCAAAACTGGCTCAGGAGGCCCACCCTTCATCTTCCTGCCCCCTCCCCAAATGGCCCTGGCTAAGCTGAGCTTCCAACGTTCGTCTCCCTCCTTCTCTTTTCCAGCTCCTTTCTTTGTGTCGGTGCCAATTACCATCCCAACAGCCCAGCCCAGGCGCTCGGAATGAACTGCCCCCGGCCACCCTAACTTGGACTTGACCTAGTTAGTGGTGACAACCCTGGGAATGCTGAGGCAGGAGGCTGATCCCTTCTGATAGAGAGGCAGAGGGATATTCGGAAGCAATGAAGAAGAAGGGAATTTTTGCAAGAGAGGCAATTAAAGCTTTGGTGCTGTTTGGGGAGTCTGCTGGGTGGGAGGGCAGGGGAGGTATCCCTTCCTGCCATCGGCTAAACTATCCTTGGTAACGCTCACCTTGCATGTAGGCACAAAGGAAATCTGCACCATGCAATGCTGGCACAGGGTGAAAGCAGCCCAAGCAAAACACCCTTTATTATGGACCAACTGGGCAGGTTCAGCTCATGCCAAAATTGACCCTCAGAGTAGGAGCTGATTAACCGTCCTTGCAGAGTGAGCCATGCAGGTCTGGAGGATGCTGTGTTTCTTGTTGTTTTCCCTTTTTAATTGCCGGCGTTCCCGATTGTTTCGAAGCGACAGTTTTGGGCATTGCTGTGTGATGGAAGCAAAAGCAGATGCCCATTGCTATGCTGATAATGCTATCTGGCAGGAGGGGCCAGACCATGGCTCTTCAGATGTCCATGGACTACAATTCTCATGAGCCAGCATGTGCATGGCTCTCCCTACACCTAAAGGGTGTGCCTTTCTTTGTGTGTGCCTCTCAGCCTTTCACGTAGGTCTGCAGGTTTGTTTCCCGACTCCCGCTCTTCAGTTGTTGAAGACAGACATCACATCTCCCTGACATTTGCAGCAGAACAAGCTGACATTGTTAGAGCTAATTGAAGTGATGTGACAGGCAGGCAGATTTTCAGGAAGAGGGAGGGAGGTGGAACTTGCAAGCTGCGTGGGCCACATCCGCCCAACCCAGCTGCAGCTTGAAATGGGGATGTTGTTTGCAAAGGGCTGGCAGTCACGCAAGAATCTCACCTTGCTCCCTCCATGCTCAGTGCATTTTCAGCTCTCAGCAATAGATGACTGATTTTAACTGATGGCCTGTCAAATGCGAAGAGAGCGTCAGTAACTGGCAGGCTCCAGGAAAACGGCTGACTCTCCCCTTTGTGCAAAGGAACCGGACGCCAATCAGGACTTCCCTGCATTACATACCTTTATATGTCTTGTGCCCAGAGTTCTATGTGTGTACCCAGCGTCCCTCAAAGAATCCTGGGAAATGTAGTTGGACAAGATTGCTGAGCAGTCTGCGTTGGGAAGGATGTCTCCCAGTGGCCACTGGTGCCTGTTTGGAGGTGAGCAGACAGCAGGGTCATATCTGCACTAGCATTTGGCTCCACTGTAAATCCTGCCAAATTCTGAACCTGGATCGACAGCCTTCCTTCTTCCCAATCGGCACATGCATTGTCCCAATTTTTGGTCTCCTTCCCACTTGATTGGGGGGCAGGATCGGGTGAAGCTCCAGCCAGCATTGAAGGAGCACAAGGCTGGAGAATGCTTTATTTCCTGCCTTTGGTCTCCTGACGATACAGCCAGGGCAAGCCAGGGGAGGGGCAAATGGAGCATGAGGCTCCTTGTTTATCTTTCTTTTCCTGCAGGGGCGGTGGAGGGGGGGGAGTAAATCCAAGAGGCAAATCTGTACTCATAGAAGTGTGGGCTTTTGGAGCGCTGTCACTTTAAAACAAATCCCCGAATGAGGGCAAAAATATACCCTGTGAGGGAATGGCAATCGGGAACAAGTTTTCCTGCAACTGGCACCCTGACCAATCAGTGACAGACTGCTTCGCTATGTCAGCGTTGGAGGCACAGAGAAAGGAAAGGAAGTTAATCCAGCAAAACGCTGACATCTACACTTCCTTTCAAAGTGCTTTTCTCAGATGTAGTGAGTTATATCCAGTGCTGGATATCGCAGAGAAAAGGTAGCATCACCACGGACTTTATCATGGATGTTGCAGAGGGAAAATGTAAAGCGCCCCAAATCAAAATGGAAATCAAATGAAGTGTAGAGCAGCTGGTGTGTGTGTGTGTGTGGGTGTGTGTGTGGGGGGGTGTTATTAGGCATGGGAGAGGATAAAAAGCAAAGTGCAGACTTGACCCAGGACAGTCAAGAACAAGCACAGCCACAACCAACAGCTGGTACAGTCAACTAATTCCAGTTGTGTTCCTATCCATTTCCTTGGCAATGATGCTTTTTAAAAGGACCTTTAGGTACTCCAGTGTAGTCTGATAACACTTACCCAATCCCTATGCAAATCAGGACATATTCATCCAGATCTATGGGCAACCTTAAAAGTTAGACAAGCCATAGCCTGACTCTAGAATTCTATGATTCTATAAGCAGTGGCTGGACAGATACTTATCCTGGATGCTTGAGGCTGATCCTGCATTGAGCAGGGGGTGGGACTAGATGGACTGTCTGGCCCCTACCAACTCTATGATCCTATGATTCTATAAGCAGTGGCTGGACAAATACTTCTCCTGAATGCTTTAGGCTAATCCAGAATTGAGCAGGGGGTTGGATTATATGGCCTGTCTGGCCCCTTCCAACTCCATGATTCTATGATTCTATAAGAAGTGGCTGGACAGATACTTATCCTGGATGCTTGAGGCTGATCCTGCATTGAGCAGGGGGTGGGACTAGATGGCCACCTAGGCCCCTTCCAACTCTAAGATTCTGTGATTTCAGGTTATGCACCCATCTTGAGAAACCTTGCTCAGTTTGTAGGGTGTATGAAACCAATAAGCAACACCTTTGCTGATCAGCTGTTAGATGTACAGACCTTCCAGGATGAGTTTTGAAAAAGGTACCAACCCTACAAGATTTGCAGACCCCTCCAAAGGCACCTTGCCCAGTTGCCTCCTCCGTCAGAATGCTCCTTCTCCGAGCCGACCATCAGCAGCTTAGAAACCTGCCTAAAGCTCCTGCAAATGAGAAAAGGGTGGGAGGGAAGCCTGTGCGTTAATTGAGACATTTGCTTGAAAGCAGTCCAAGGCCTTGAGCGTTTGCTTGCATTATGATTGCGACTTGTTATCTGCTCCACTTAGCCAAGGTTTTGCCTTGTTCTTCTATTAGCAACGCTGCTTTGGTCTGTCAAGGAGGAATGCCATAGCCTTGTGCCAGCAAGGTGAACTGTGTTTGCTCAGAATGAAGGATGCTTCAGATAGAAGAAGAAGAAGAGTTGCTTCTTATATGCCGCTTTTCTCTACCCGAAGGAGTCTCAAAGCAGCTTACAATCACCTTCCCTTTCCTTTCCCCACAACAGACACCCTGTGAAGGAGGTGAGGCCAAGAGAGCCCTGATATTACTGAAGAAGAAGAAGAGTTGGTTCTTAGATGCCACTTTTCTCTACCCGAAGGAGGCTCAAAGTGGCTTACAGTCGCCTTTCCTTTCCTCTCCCCACAACAGACACCCTGTGGGGTGGGTGAGGCTGAGAGAGCCCTGATATCACTGCCTGGTCAGAACAGTTTTATCAGCACTGTGGTGAGCCCAAGGTTGCTCAGCTGGCTGCATGTGGGGGAGTGCAGAATTGAACCTGGCATGCCAGATTAGAAGTCCACACTCCTAACCACTACACCAAACTGGCTCTCTGGCTGTGTGAGGTGCAGGAGGACATTATCTGAGAGTGTGCCAGCCTCAAGTTGGAACTAAACAGATAGCTAGGCATTCTAGATTGCATTGACCCACCCTGAAAAACAGGTTGATTTTCTTCTTGAGATTTCACTGCCCAAGAATGGGAGGTATAATCGGCTTGGTTTCTTTGCTACACAATCACCAGCAATTTCTCTGGACCAACAAAAAAATACTGCCTAGTTAAGAGCCACTCAGAGCCAGTCTCTGAGAGTCAGGGCAATGAAGCAGTGGGAGGAGACATCTCCAATGTCTCATCCCTGCCATTTGAATCCACAGATATGATCTCAGCTTTCTCTTCCTTCTGGGAACCGAATCTCTGACGTTCTAAATGTCCATGCAGTCTTTGGTTCATCCCACATGGATTTTCTCCCAGACAGTCAGGGAACAATGCTTGTGTGCTGATCAATCAGCACAATGTTTATATTACACATATCCATGACAGGCATTGTAATGTAAGTACTGTATCCATTGCATATAAAAACTGTACAACAACGTGTGAGCGCAAAACAGCCGACAAAGCCAATGAGAGAAACCAGAGAACTGAAACCAGGGGGACAAAAATATCAATGAAGATTTAAAAGGAAAGGAATGTCTCCTCACCTCTATCTGTGGGACTATAGAAATTGCCATACGAGCACCAGCCGGGCCTTTTCCGCCTGTGTAGAAATGGTCCTTGCCTTCCTTCTAGCTCTCCAAAGGATCCCTTCCTGCTTTAAGCTACCTTGGACAGCTCCCCATCTTGCTTAGTATCTCAGTATAATCCTGTCTACCCTGAAAGAAGAGCCTCTTGTGGCGCAGAGTGGTAAGGCAGTGATATGCTGTCTGAATCTGTCTGCCCATGAGGTTGGGAGTTCAATCCCAGCAGCTGGCTCAAGATTGACTCAGCCTTCCATCCTTCCGAGGTCGGTCAAATGAGTACCCAGCTTCCTGGGGAGTAAATGGTAATGACTGGGGAAGGCACTGGCAAACCACCCCATATTGAGTCTGCCAAGAAAACGCTAGAGGGCGTCACCCCAAGGGTCAGACATGACTTGGTGCTTGCACAGGGGATACCTTTACCTTTACCCTGAAAGACTGGGCTGGGCTGGGACGGAAGCAGAACATCCTGTAATGTGAAAAAAAAAAATCCTTCCAGCAGGAGATCAGTTTTGCCGTCCACTCTGCAGCACACTCCATCCTGATCTTGGCTCCAGCCTAGAATTGTGTTTCAATCCCTTCCTTGGCATGATGCTCATGCGGTTACCTTGTGCCAATCATCGTTTCACAGCCTAACCAACCTTACTGGATGGTTGTGAAGGTAAACATGGATTTAGAAGAGATCGCAGAGACCTGGGTTCAAATCCCCACTCATGCCATGGGGGCTTGCTGGGTGTCCTCAGGGCAGTCACACGATCTCAGCCTAACCTACCTCGCAGGGCTGCTGTGAGGGTGAAATAGAATGGTGGAGGAAAAGGTAAGTTGCTTTCGGTCTCCGCTGGTGAGAAAGGCCAAGAGCTTTGCTTTCAGGCTAGAGAGACTGTGTATCAGGCGTTCTGCACCACCCACCTGCTGATATGCAATCATAGGCCCATTTGCATTGGGAAGGCTGGCTGAATTGTCTCTGTTATTATTAGGAGTTTTTTTGTTTTAAATGTTCAAGAGAGGAAATAGACAGAGACCTCCTGCTGTCTCTACAACCAGCAGAGTTCCAGGGGTTTCCCAGTTCCTAACTCAGCTGCCCCCAACCCCCAGTCCGGGGACTGGTACTGGTCCATGGATCAGTCGGTACCGGGCCGCGGCTCCTCCTCGTCCTCCTCCCTGGCTATTGCCTCGGGGGCTGCCCTGCCACTTTGCGCTGGTTCACCTTTGGTGCTCTCCAGCGGCCACCATGGCTGGGGCTCCCCCTCGGTGTGGCACTGCACAGCTGCTGCTGGCAGCGCCCCCCAGTGGGCAGCAGGAAGTCAGGGATGCCAGCAGGAAAGCAAGCGGAGCAGGGGCTCAGGCGGTGGCGGCAATGTCCCTCGGCAAAATACTACCCCCCCCCCAGGCCTCAGTAAAATTGTCAAGCATTGACCGCTCCCCAGTGATAAAAAGGTTGGGGACCACTGCCCTAACTGACCAGCAAACCTGTAACTTTACTCTCTTCTCTTTCTCCGCACCTCTTCTAGTTGCTTGGTTACTGTCCCTGCTGAAAGACAGCCCTAAACGTATAGGAAATCTGTGGCAAACACCTCAGCTACTCTTGCTTCCTTTTGTCTGGACTTAGTTGCTTGGTCTGCTACAGCGGCCTCTGAAGCAGACTCTCCTGTTATTAGAGGAGGAGGATTCCCCCCCCCTTCCTTTTTTTGCTTTTAAATCCTTCTATAGCTCTGGTGTATTCACGGAGCATTTCCTGGCCACCAAACACAATAGGCTTTTGTGCAAGCATCTCATTGTGATTGAATCATCCCAAGGACATGCAGAGTTCTCTTCTCCCCTACTCCCTTTTCAATAACTGAAGTTCCAGAGAGCGTGTGGCCTGCCCAGTGGCAGGAGAGGCACCGTGGGGGGGGGGGGAGGGCTCCTGTGCCTTGGTCCTTGAGAGTCCTCTGGTCCCTTTAAGCAAGACCCCTTTGAACTTCCCTTGCTGTAAGAAGATCTAAAACGTAAACCCTGAAATATGAAATCAGAAAATGAAATTAGAGCTACCTCAACGGTACTGAAGACCAACATGGGCATCAATTGATTTGATCGTTTTTTAATAGGTTTTCATATTATATTTAATGTTGAAGTTGTTTCATTGCTTTTATATCAAAGATGTTGGAAACCATGCCAAGCCAGCTGCGCTGGGAGGGACAGTGAATAAATAGCAAAAATAAAGAAGAAGAAGAAGAAGATTTAAATAAATAAAAGTATCAGTAAAAAGTATAAATACATAAATAAAGCACAAAAAATACAGCCCAGAGCTACCAAGAACTAACCTGAGCAGCAGGAGGGACACACCTTCCTACTAAAAGCTGTTTTATTTTGTATTCCAGGGGTGGCCAAACAGTGGCACTAGAGATGTCCATGGACTACAATTCCCACAAGCCCCTGCCAGCAAGGTGCTGACAGAGGCTCATGGGACTTGTAGTCCCTGGACATCTGGCACACCACTGTTTGGCCCCCTCTACTCTACGTATCGTGTTTACTGACATGATTAATATTAATGTATTGAAATTAATGGCGTATTTGGGGTTTAGGGCCAACCTCCATTAGACAGAGGCGAGCAAAATGAAGCCTCTTGTGGCACAGGGTGGTAAGCAGCAAAAATGCTGACTGAAGCTATCCGCCCATGAGGCTGGGAGTTCAATCCCAGCAGCCGGCTCAAGGTTGACTCAGCCTTCCATCTTTGAGAGGTCGGTAAAATGAGTACCCAGCTTGCTGGGGGTAAATGGTAATGACTGGGGAAGACACTGGCAAACCACCCCATATTGAGTCTGCCATGAAAACTCTAAAGGGCGTCACCCCAAGGGTCAGACATGACTTGGTGCTTGCACAGGGGATACCTTTACCTTTACCTTTTAGCAAAATGAAAACCTGGCTGGCAGCAAGTCTCCTCCATCAAGAGTCCTGTTTCAGGGCTGCAACAGAGAGCTATTCTCTGTCCAAATATCAGTGAACATAGACAAAGAAGAGCCTAGCAGAAAAGGGCTGGAAGTTAAGAAGTTAATTTTCACTTTTGTTTCTATTGGCACTTGTTTCTATTTTCACTGACAGTGAGATTCTCCGTTTCTCTCCGTGAGCTTTCTAGATTCGCTCTGGGCGTGCGTGGGGTTCAGCCTTCATGTGTAGCACATACAATATTTATGCTACAGTGTTTCTCACTTGGACTCACGATATGTTAAAGGCACCGATTTGCTAATGCACAAATAACACTGGGCCATGCATACATTGTGCAGGAAAAATTCAGTGTGAAGGAAACAGAAAACAGTGTGAAAATAAACTGCCAGTTTGATTTGCACAGGGGAGAAACCAACCTGAAATGGGGTTTTGCTGGGCTGAAAAAGCAGAGGTGAACAATCCAGAGTCTTCCCTACCAGAAATGAGCTAACAAGTTTTGGTTGGAGAATTATGACTGGGGATAAAAATGACTCTGACATGTCAGAGCAAAGATCCATCTCATCTAGACACGAACCCCCCAAAAGGATGACTTTCATGAACATTTTTTATTTTTGGTGACCTGTCATAGATTGTTCCCCAAGGACCCATCTCCTACTAGAAGATACTTCCTTTGTTGCCTGACTATTTGTGGCTTTCAATGGTAGGCTCAACTTTGGCTTTTGTGATTTCTCTAAAATGCAGATTGTCTTAACTTTGCATGCCACTTTTACCCAAGCTACAAAACAAGAAGCTGGTTCTTCCAAAGCTGTTTCTTATGGACGTTTTGTTTGCTGCTCCACATGCTTCAGCGTGCCAAGCGATAATCCAGCCATGAACATATTCCCTAGACACTCGATTCATCTTGATTTTGACAATATGTTAAGCCAGCTACTAAACTCTGGCATGGAGACACTGTCTAGTTCATCAGGGAGCCGAGGACCAATCTGCTACTACAAGAGACTTACTTTGTTCCCGGACTATTTGTGCAATTCATTCGTAAGATCAATCGTGGCTTTTGTGATTTCTCTAAAATGCAGATTATCTTAACTTTGGCAGCCCATAAATTTCACATACCCATCCCATTGTCTCTGCAGGCTGGGTATTGATTGCCAACTTCTCAATTATATCCTGTGTTCTAAATAGCTATAGCTTTTTCTAGCTGCAGCCAGGTATCTCCAGTGTGTTGCCTTGGTCGGGATCAGAAGGTTAATTAGCTGTAGACAAAATCGATGCATGATAGGGCACCTTGAATAGGGTTCTCTTGGGCCCTGAAAAGTTTACAAAACTGTAGCTTTGGTGCCTCATGTGCAATCTAGAGCTAGCTCTTTTGGAGGAATGTGTCCTGAGATTCATTCCCAGCTGGAAAGGGACAAAGTGGAGTTCCAAAAACAGAATTTTTGGAGAACAAGAGTTTCCCTGTGACTTCTTCTTTTTGCTGCAGCTAAAATGAAAACTCCTAAAAAGGTTTTCCACTCTGGCATGTATTTGGATAACTCACGCTGGGCAAGGACCCTTGGCCAAAGGCCAACACTTTGAAGAATGTCAGAGTGGTGAGGTTATTAAAACAATGTGCTTAGGCAAAGGGGATGGACTTCATCTCCTACTCTAAATGTGATGAACTTACCCATTCAATCCTTTCCGTCTTGTGTCATTGTGAAGGTAAAGGAGTAGGATGGGGACATAGCCAGTTTGATGTAGTGGTTAGGAGTGCAAACTTCTAATCTGGCATGCCAGGTTCGATTCTGCGCTCCCCCACATGCAGCCAGCTAGGTGACCTTGGGCTCGCCACGGCACTGATAAAACTATTCTGACCAAGCAGTGATATCAGGGCTCTCTCAGCCACACCCACCTCACAGGGTGTCTGTTGTGGAGAGAGGAAGGGGAAGGCGACTGTAAGCCGCTTTGAGCGTCCTTCGGGTAGGGAAAAGCAGCATATAAGAACCAACTCTTCTTCTTTTTCTTCTTCTTCTTCTTCTTCTTCTTCTACCTAGCAAGTTTAGTTTGATGAACCGCCGTGTGGATTTTGTAATGGGGATCTGCTCTCCGAGACAGTGTCTGTCCTGAAGTCAACCCAGTGAGAACCATCATAACCGACGGAGGGATCTGAACCCGCTGCTTTATTTTGCTGTTCTCACCCCCGTGGATGCAGACACAGAAACAGAAAAGTCCTAGGTTCAGACTTCTGCACCTCCACCTTAGAAGTACTCCAGGTGAGACCTTGGAGAGATGCTGCCATTCAGAGTAGACAATCATGAGTCACATGGACTTCGCGTAAGGTACTTTTCTTTGAGGTACGGAACATTAGCTCCACAGCGGACTACGGGTTTTGTAGGCAGAAGGTCACAGGTTCAGTCCCTGGCATTTCAATCGCAAAGATTTTCACATTGCTCTGTTCTGAGACTCTGGAGAGTCTTTGTGGGCTGTAAAAGACACTCTGAGCTAGATAGACAAATGATCTCCGTTATACAGTTTGATATACATACATGATTGCTATTTTCTATTCCCCAAGCTCTGTAGGATCATAATGATTCTGAGCCCCCGTCTGTATATGTGAAGGAAGGAATCACCAAGGAAAAACAGCAAATGGGAGAAGGAATTAGTAACTCTTACTGCTACAAAATCCCATTGTTCCTTTGCATGTCAGCAGCAAACTTGGGGTCTGAAAACCCAAGTGTAGTTTTACCCCTGAGAGAATATTTAAGAGAATGCCGATGCTTTTCTAATTAGCATTTGCAAGTGCGTGATAAAAAGAGAGAATATCAGAAATATTAAAACACAAGTAATGCATAAAATTGGATTATAGGATGACAGTCAAAATAAAATTACAGCATGAAGACAAATTTAACAGTGCACACTCCAAGCAAAGAGAAAAATTAAGAATTGGATCTTTAAAGGGGGAGAAACAGCAATGGAAAACAGAGTGCACAATACTTGGGGTGATTATGATAGGGAGAAAATTACCAGGCTGACAAAGCAAAACAAAGTTAATTAAAGTAAAACTTGTAAGTGATTTCAAGAGTTGACGTCTACATGTCTGCCAAAATCTCCCAAGGATAACCTTAGAAAATAAGAGTTAAGATCCACACTTTGTCCTTTAGGCCCCTGAAATATACACTTCATTCTGTGTAGCAGAAACTGTAATATCTGGTTTCTGAGACACGGGTATATAATTTATGTTTCTGTTAAGGGTGCTTCCAAAATTCTTCTCCTCTGAATTTCTCACCAGAGTTCCAAATTAGCTGCTCTTCCTTCCAAAGTGGAAGCAAAATGTTAGGGATCTGCCGTTGTTTAAATTTAATGAACACCAGCAATTTACAGATTCCCTTGGATGGGGAATCATACATCTCAAAGCTCTCAGACTGCAGACCTGCCCTTCCAGTCACAAGGGCTCAGCATGGCTCGCCATTTTGTCGTGACAACCCGCCCCCTCCTCATCACGGCATTTCCTTCCTTGCCAAATGACGAGTTAATCGCTTTTGAAACAACAATATGTTTTTCCCGAGGAGGCAAGCCGTGCCCCGCGACGGCGCTGAAGGGCAACAGCGATCTGCGAAGCGGTTGTGGGCGCACACAAAGTACTCCGCCATCTGCCAGCACAAGCGGAGTCTCCCAAATGCTTAATATCCGATCGTGAAACCTATAAGGCCGCTTGATCTTAACCAGAGGGCCTGATGCTGCAGAAGGCCCAGCCATCTTGAAACGTTTGTAAAAAGAGAAAGGGCTGCAGAAATGGAAATGGGGTGCAGGCTGGCAATCAGAGGCTTCTTGCAGAAAACAAGCACAACAACATAACAGTTCATCCCAGCTCTGCTCGGTGCCTGGGGCAGATCCTTCCAGGATAGAGTGGCCAAGACTCAGGCTTTAGGCTTGAGATTCTAGTTTTCAGGTGCATTCTCAGGACACAGGTTGAAATCTCTGGGTCAAAATCTACCCCTAAGCCTTCAGCACAGGGCAGCTCGCAACAATGACAATGACAACAACAACAACAACAACAACAACAACAACAACAACAACAACAACAACAACAACAACAACAACCTGTATTGGCATAAAAAATAAGACAAATCCATGTGCCCAAGAAGACAGTAGCTGTGCAATGCAGAGGAAATTCAGGCTATAACAAATAACAGTTCATAAAGATAACAACATTTCCATGCACTGAATACAACTAAATACAGCAAAATGCCACAAGAAACGTGGTTAGATGCCACAAAGGAAGTGACAGTGCATGTTGCCATATGCATGTTGTTCAAGCCCCTAGGATCTCTTCCATCCTTACCAATTCATCCTTTCATACCACATTTTGTGGCTACTATCTTCTTGTACACACCATCCCCTTTTTGTCCACTGCATAACAGCCTGGACCCGCTCTGATTTATTCATTCAAACAGAATCATAAAACCATAGAATAATAGAGTTGGAAGGGACCTCATGAGTCATCTAGTCCAACCCCCTGCATTATGCAAAATCAAATGATTATTCCACCCCCCTGCTAGATTGTACCATTGCACGCTGCAAGTGGAAAGATTCTGCAAGTGGAAAGATTCTGTGTGTCTGCATGTTCCTCTGAATGCAGAAAATTACCTTGCTGAATTCCTGCTATGCTGCTTTTCTCCTTTCAGAGACTGTTCTTTCGAGGGAAAGCATTAAAGAATACGTGACCAACAGTCTGCTGGCAAGATGCTACAGAACACAGACATCAACTAGCTCTGAAAGGGGCAGTTCAAAGTGTTTCCATAGCTGAAGATCTCTGTTGTCCCTTCCCCCTCCACCGGCCAGCACGGGAGGAGGTGTTATACCTGCATCTTCAGGTTTGGAAGCGTTTTGTGAGCAGCAGATGGTTTCTTCCTCGGAACCTGCCAGATGTATTTCTCTGCCAAAGCAATGTCTCCTGCCATTTACTTATGAGAGTACAATTTATCGTAAAAACAGAGCCGGTAATTGACAAAACATGGGGTGTTTAAACAGCCAGTGTTACACATTATTTCATTTCTCACTCACAAGAGACAGACCAGCTTCTGTTCTCCCCAGGCAGTCTCGTGTTGGGGATTACTGTTGTTAGACGCCTTCCCCACCCCTCCCATTGGATTTGTGGAAGCTGTGCAGCATATTCAGCTACGGAAGTTGGATGCGATTGTGCTTAGAATAAACAGATAAACCCAAGACTATTCTCCCACTATTCTTCCCAGGGCAGCGTAGCTGATCCTAGTTCCATTCTGTCCACCTAAGACACACACCCCTCCATGAGACAGAAAGACTGAACAAGGGTCGACCAGCAAATTTTCATGACAGCGTGGGGATTTGAACCTGGTTCTCCCAGATCGTAGACCAGGGATTCCCAACCAGGGCTCCCTGTAGCCCCAAGGCTCCTTGAGAGCTCCCCAAGGGCTCCCTGGCCTTTCCCCTATCTCAGCCTCTCTCAATTTTTTACCATTGAGAAACCCCAGAAACATTCTCCAGGCCTCAAGAAACCCCAGAAGTGGCATGATCATGCAGAAACATAGTTGTGGACATGCCCATCAAGGGCCCCTCCCTTCTCACCCCGTCTGGGACCATCATTGGCCATTTTGAGGAGGGGGTGGGTCGGCATGACCCTGTATGATCATATCACCTGATAAATGTTTAACAAATCTAAAAAATATAATAAAAATTGATTAACTCCACACCCATTCAGGAAACCCTTCTGATATAAAAGCCATCCTAGTATAGTGGTATGGTATACATGGCCCCTAGGCTCCCAGCCCTTGCAGGAATAATGGGGTGAATCCTGACCCTATCCCACCACTCCAGGAAGCAAAGTTTATTTGGTGATGGAAATATTTACACCCTACCTTTCCTTGTCATTCAAGTGTGAAGCTTTCCTCCAGTCAAAGATGCCCTCCTCCAAATTAAGTGGCTCTTCCCTTGGAGAACAACTCCTTAGGTGAAGAAAGACTACTTGGAGGATCCCCCCCGACTGTCTTGAGTGGCAATGAACAGTTTATTTGCTGACAGGGAAGCAACCCCACCTTATTTGTGGCCTTCAGGTGGAGCCACTGCCTTTGGAGCACAGCACTATCCAAGCTTGCAAACTTGGACCTATTCTGCACACAACAGATAATGCACTTTCAATGCACTTTAGAAGTAGATTTTCCTGTTCCGCACAAGAAAATCCAGCTGCCAAAGCTCCTTGAAAGTGCATAATCCTATGTGTGTGAATAGGCAGAGAACAAAAAGTTCTCTTTCCGTTCCCGACATTCCAACCTTTGTCAAGCCTCACCATGGATATTGTCCTCATTCGGTGGCCCAAATTCTTTCCCCTCTGCCACCATTTGCTAGAAGATATATTACCTTGAAAGCCCTCCATCCTCCTTGGAGGCCAATATAGATGCCATAACATGTGGTGTTGGTCATAAACTTTTAATGTCGGCATCTTCGTTTCCCCAGCTCTTGGACTGTGAAAGTCAGGAGCCGTTGAAAAGGCCCACGAGTAATTGTCTCTCGGATTAAAACACCGAGCCCTTTTCACTTTTTTACAGGGAGAAATAAATCACCCAGGAGGATGACTCCCCTCCCTCCAGGTCCTCCTCTGTCTTGACAATGTCATCCAGAGCTGCTCTTTGGTGCGCTTGACTCTGCAGGTTTAGTTCTTCGGCTTTTACCTCCATACTGTGCCCTATTCAGAGGATCCAGGGCCTGTGGCGGTGCTGGTGGGGGGGGGGGTGTTGTTGTTAGAATAGAAATGCATATAAAGGCTTATCTCTCTCTTTGCAGCCAGCTGCATTCCTTGCTATTGTCCTTTCTTTTTCCACTGAAAGAAGGAAAAGATGATGTGCAGATAGGTTTCGCTTGACATATACCAACGAGGTTCAGCCAGCCGGAGCTGGTGGCCGCAGGTGGGGGGCCATGCTAGATGAGACAAGCCATAGATCCAGACTGCTGTGTGTGTGTATAGCTCACCCTTTTTTCTCAGACACATATTACAGGGTACATGGGTTGTGTCTGGTATCCCCATCCCCATCCTGTATAAAAGTCAGGCATGAGCTGTGAGTTCCTGATTCAGATCAGGGTTCTGATGCTCATGAAGAAAGGACTTCTCCCCTACACGATTTTCCCAACCTGAAATGGTCCCAGTGGGAGCAGTTTCTATTTCGCCTGTTAGGGAAACTCTAGACCAGTCTTTCTCAACTTTTTGACCATTGAGAAACCCCTGAAACATTATTTAGGCTTCGAGGAACCTCAGAAGTGGTGCAATCATGCAGAATGTGGTGGGGAAGCGGAGCAGTGGACACGCCCACCTGAGGCTCCTCCCCTTCCCACCCACCCCCAGGCCCATCATTGGCCATTTTGGAGGGGGGGGTTCGACATGACCACCTATGGTCATATCACGATAAATGCTTAACAAATTTTTTAAAATATACTTTAAAATAATGAACTCTCACCCCTTTGGGAAACCCTTCCAGGGCCGTCAAGAAACCCCAGGGTTTCATAGAATCATAGAATCATAGAGTTGGAAGGGGCCATACAGGCCATCTAGTCCAACCCCCTGCTCAACGCAGGATCAGGGTTTCACAAAACCCTGCTTCAGAAAACCTGCACGAGACACGAGGTGGAAGAGATGCTGGGAGATTCCTCCTTTTCCCTCCCAGCATGCACATGGTCAAGGGTAAGGGCTAAAAAACATTTCACCCCAGCATGGATTTGCAAATGGACACCAGACTCCCTCCTCTTTTATAGCACAATTTACTAGATTAGAAGCCACTGGCCCTGCTCTTAACCATGACACCAATCTGGCCCTTGTTTAATCCCCGTTCTGATGCCAAAAAATCATTTCCCGAGCACTCACCCTACCCCAGCTACAAGTTGACAAAGGCTTTGAATTCACTTTCCATGATCTGCCTGCAGTTGCGGGGGGGGGGGGGGGGAAGGGAAAGCTGGCTGAATCCATTCTGTTGTCATCCAGTTCCTTCTCCCCAGGAGAGTTCCATGAATAGAGCACCCAGCTCTTTTCTTCTTCAGAGAAATCAGGTGTGTGGAGGCCAGGTTGGATCAGGACCGTGGTGTAAGGCAGGCTTTCTAAACCAGGGTTTCATGAATCCGTGGGATTTCTTTATGGCCCTAGAAGTTTTTCACAAATGGCTGGAAGTTAATGAATTTTTCATATATTTTAAAAATTTGTTAAACATTTACCAGGTGATATGACCATCTATGTTCATGATGACCCGCCCACCCCTCCCAAAGTGGCCAATGACAGGCCTGGAGTGGGTGGGAAGGGGAGGGGCCCCAGGTGGGCGTGTCCACAGCTCTGTTTCCCAACCATATTCTGCATGATGGTGCCACTTGAAGCCTGAAGAATGTTTCAGGGGTTTCTCTACGGTAAAAAAGATGAGAAAAGCTGGTAGAAGGAGAGGGGAAGTATAGGCCTCCCTCCACTTCAGCTGTTTTCCCAACTCAAATTGGCCCTGGGTCTGTTAGTCTTCTTGATGAACCATATTGGTACCTAGTGGCAAAATTGGGCTACGCTTCCAAGTGCCGGTCCCCGCTTACCTTCCTGCATCACTCCAGTCAGGATAGCAACTGTGCATGCGCAGAATTTATGTTTTTTTACGGTCTGATGGAAGAGATCTTCTTTTTGTCTGTTTTGGCCCTGAATTAAATAAACCCACTGTCTGGTTGCATACCTGTCCTCCGAAGGGGATTCTGGCTCGTGCCTCCCTTCCTCCGCACGACCTTGCAAGAGGCGTATTCCATATGGAATTTCATTACGAGCAGAACGGTCTGGAATCTTTACTGCATAAACAAGTCCTTTTGAAAGGCACCGACGATTTGACACACACCAGAACACAGCTTTTTTCCCCCGCCTTGCCAATATTTAACAATCAGGGACACGCTGCATTTGTTTAACTGTTCTGTTAAGCACACTCCGTTGGGCTGAAGTATGGCTTTTCTCCCGCAGAGCCCTGTTACACGTTCCTGGGGTTTCATTCGGAGAGAGCAGCAAGGGCTGTTATTGCATTATGGCCTCTTCTCTGCTGGACTGCACAGAATCTTTGGCAAAAGATCTGGACGCTTGAGGGGGAAATGCTGGGTCCTGAGATATATGATTGTTATTTAGACCAGGGGTAGTCAACTTGTGGTCCTCCAGATGGCCATGGACTACAATTCCCATGAGCCCCTGCCAGCATTTGCTGGCAGGGGCTCATGGGAATTGTAGTCCATCTGGAGGACCACAGGTTGACTACCCCTGATTTGAGCATCTGTAGGTTCTGCTGGGCCTTGTTATGCTCCTTAATAAGCAGAACGGTGGGGAGGCTGCAATTTCACAAAAAAATAAGCCATAGAATTGGGGCTTGAGTGGCATTAGGCCAGTTTCTAGGTCTCCAAATGTATTTGGAAAGATGTGAGCGGAGCCTGCGGAAGTGAATCCTTCAATTCCCCGGTTTATATAATCCAGATGTTCTTGATGCAGAATTTTTATAGCCAGTATAAATTACACAGGAGAAATGAATATTTCAATACTGACCAGTAATCATAATCTACCGCTGATCATGAAGATTTGTAAAGCAGGTAGAGAGAGTTATTTATTTATCGTCTTTTATAATGCATCGTTTGTCCTAATCGCTATTTATCAGTAAGTCTTCTGCCCTCATCCCTTTTCCGCTTGAAGACAGACGTTCTCCTCTATGGTGTTCTTTCTGATATATTTTTTAGTGCTCAACCTTATCCTCTCAAGTTGCCTCCTTGGCAACCCCAAGGGTTTCGCTGTCACAACAGTGATTAATGAAAAAAGGGAGAGAAAGTAATAGAAGACATAGCTCCCATCCCACAAGATATGATCAAGAGCTTTTGCTCAGGAGCGGCTGTTCTGCTTGAATTGCTCCTGCCTCTGCATCGAGATGAGCACTGAACCGTTTTTAATGTCCACGTGAGCTTCCCTAATGGTCCAGCTAACACCCCAAGCAGGACACTTTCAAATCAGGAAAACCACATGGGTGGGAAGTCTGGTTACCAACATCCAGGTGTGGCCTGGAGTTCCCCAGGGATCCCAACTGTTCTCCAGACTTCCTGGAGGAAATGGTGACTTTGGATCCTATAGCATGATATAACTTTCTCAACCAGGGGTTCATGAAACCCTGGGGTTTCTTGATGGCTTTGGAAGGGTTTCTCGAATGGGTGGGAATTAATTAATTTTATATATATTTTAAATTTGTTAAATATTTATCATATATGGTCATGTTGACCCGCCCCCTCCTCCCAAAATGGCCAATGATGTGCGTAGAGGGGATGGGAAGGGGAGGGGCCCTGGATGGGCATGTCCACAGCTCTGCTTCCCAACCACATTCTGCAAGATTGCACCACTTCTGGGGTTTCTCGAAATGTGAAGAATGATTCAGGGGTTTCTCAATGGTAAAAAAGTTGAGAAAGGCTGTTCTAAAGCAGGGGTAATCAACCTGTGGTCTTCCAGATGTTCATGGACTACAATTCCCATGCGCCCCTGCCAGAAAGCGCTGGCAGGGGCTCATGGGAATTGTAGTCCACAAACATCTGGAGGACCACAGGTTGACTACCCCTGCTCTAAAGTACTGAAGACAGATATACCTTTAAATCCAAATTCCTCAATTTCGAAGTACATGGCAACAAGATACATTAATATAGAATGCAAGAATGATAGCTAGATTAGCATTTGCATGTCACTGAGAAACTCAGCCTTTCCCCAACAAAACAGGGTTTGTTAATTAAGTCCTGGCACCTTAGGAAGCGGATGAATTTAACATTGTATCACAAAATCTAAGAATATGGGGCGGGGGGCAGGGAATGAAAGGGTAGTAATTCCTCTTTGATGGCCTACATATTCAAGGCATTTTCCATAGCTTGATAACGGCTTTATCTGAGAATAGTCTGTGTCTCTGCTCTAGGATTAATTTGCTGTGCTCCGGGGTGCATTATGCGCTAATACAATATTGGTATTTTGTAATTGTTAAAAAAATATAAGTACGGAAATTGTTGGGTGTCCAAAAGATAGGCCCCTAGGATTTGGACCTTCCCCCAAACCTCTGGTCCTCCTACCTGGGGGCCCAGTTCCTTGTCGTACACGCAAACAATTTCACATGTGCCACACTCACATCATTTCTGCCCCAGATGTAAGCTGGGTCCAAAGGGCTGAAGCTTCAGGATCAGCAAGATCCCATCATACCTTTGGTTTACCTGCATGAGTTTGTCTCGCTATGGGCGTGGCACATTCACCCGTGCAAACCTTCATAGGCCTGTATTTTTAATCCCAGTGAGGTCTGTCTGTCCTGTTTGCATCCTGCACTTCTTCCATGGAACTCAGGGCACACTTTGTGGTTCTCCTCCCCACCAGTTTTGTCCTCGGGTTCAGAACAACCCCAACACTGTCCATCATATGTGGTTAATTGTGGTGGCTTCTAATCTGGCGAGCCTGGTTCGAATCCCCATTCCTCCACATGCAGCCAGCTGGGTGACCTTGGGTTTGTCACAGCCCTGATAGTGCTGTTCTCACAGAGCAGTTCTGTCATGTTCTTCAGAGGGTGTCATTTGTGAAAAGAGGAAGGAAGACGAAGAAGAAGAGTCAGTTCTTATATGCCGCTTTTCTCTACCCAAAGGAGGCTCAAAGTGGCTTACAGTCGCACTCCTAATCACTACATCAAACTGGGAAGGCAATTGTAAGCCACTTGGAGTCTCCTTCGGGTGGTGAAAAGCAGGGTATAAAAACCAACTCTTCTTCTTCTATGTTGCCCTGCACATAGGCATGACAAGTATGCAGTGTGCTCGTGCATTCAGTTGGAATGCCTTCGTTTCTGTCATCTGCAGAGGCAGGGATCCGATTCTGTGGCTTAACTTGACTTTGCCCCAAACCACTTGGGCGAGGGGATGAGAGGGAGAAAGTGCTTGAAGGCCTGCCAAGAAACTTAATGCATCCAGGCACAATCCTTCTCAGAGAGCTGCTGAACTGAACTTTTTTTGCGATATGTTGGAATTGCCTAATAATTCTCCCCTGCTGAGCCCCGGCAATGGCAGTCCTTTTAATGAGGGATAATAGCATCCCGCATTTAAATATACGATGCCATTGTCTCATTATTAAAACAGCCTCCGGGAGGGAAGCTCAAGTAGGAGGAGGAAGGAGCATTTAGCAGTCTTGAGTCCTGATGTTTTACATGATGTGGAGATTCTAGTTGCAACAACACCCTGAGCCCTCTCTTTCTCTCCGCTTAGGGCTGCCTTGTCCCTACCATGAGCACAGTATTGTCTTCCATCAGCTCCCATGGAGGATTTTTTTGAAAAACAGGCATTACTTACAAAGGAAACCTGGAAGTCACAACAGTCCTCTCTAGGAATTGCCAGAAACTCTGTGGTGGGGTACCCAGCCCAGATCCCTGATTTGCCCACCTATGAATTTTTCACAAAAGAGGCCTTCAGATGTTTGGAACATGGTAACTTCCATTTTAAAAAAGAAAAATGTAAGAATATTAACATTTCTGGTCCAAAACAGGGCACGGAGGCCAAAGCTTTCTTGTCCTGTGGATTCTAGCAGTAGTATTCATAAGTTGACTTCCTCTACATATACCTGTTCTTTTTAGCTACAGTAGCTAGTAATCATGAATCTGTCTACGCTCCAGGAATAGGCCTACTCCCCTTTTAATGATATCCTAGTGGCCATCACAATATCCACAGGTGAATTCTACAGGTGAATTCTACCCAGGGGTGTTCAAACATTGGCTCTCTAGATCTCTGTGAACTACAATTCCCATGAGCCCCTGCCAGCTGGCCCAGGAGCCCTTGCCAGCTGGGAATTGTAGTCCATGGACATCTGGAGAGCCACATTGGCCACCCCCTGTAGGCCAATGCCATCTAGTTCATTGTATGTACCTTATTGTCCTGAGATCTCCCGTGCAACTGAGAACTTTTAACTCACTCTCGGTGGGCTTTTCTTGGCCTTTACTGACGTTCTCACATAACCAGATCCAGTTGGCATACCCTTATGACCAAGCATAGAGTTGCCAGCTCCAAGTTGGGAAATAATTGGAAATTTGGGGGATGGAGCCCAAGGACAGTGGAGTATGGGGAAGTGAAGGACTTCAATGGGGCATCGTGCCACTGAGAACCTTCCTAGGTGACCATTTTCTCTAGCTGAATGGTCACCTGAAGAGCAGCCCTAATAGCAGGAGTTCTCCAGGCACCACCTGGAAGTTAGCAACCCCACTAAAGCAAGGAAAGAGTAAAGAAGCAGCCATCCAGAATTTTTTAAATGGCCATACCAAGTCAAAGAAAAGTGGACTTGTGTTCTTGCATGTTGCCACTCTGAAAAACTGCAACTGGGAGTCAATTTGCCATAGCCTTGACTTTTGCATTTTTGAGGCCCATGTGGGTTTTTATTCTGTTTTCCAAACATCACTGTCTGACTTTCTGTCCCACAAACAGGGCTGATGCATTCCAGACAAAAGGGTCTTCTTAGCCTCGATTGTGAAAACGCCCATCGCTTGATCTGCGAACTGGCTCTGGAGACCCATTTCTCCGAAATTTATGCCTTCCTCCCTGCCGGCTGCAGCGGATTGCAAACACGGCCGCTAGGCCATGAATTAAGAAAAAAGATGCGGGCATTTAAATCACTGCCTCACCTCGTTTATGATGCTGCTGGGAACAATGTTCCTTTTTTGCATTTGTAATTAAAGGGGAGAGGCAGATGGTGGCTGCCATAACCGAAAGTGATGAGTCTATTAAAATAATACTTAGACCCTCTCCCGTTGTTTTGTGATTGTAAGAGCTCTGTCACTCAGGAGAAGCGATAAACTGTGTGGCACCTGATTCTGATCTCAAATGTTTCATTTGGAAGTGGAAGAGGATACAGACTTGGCAGAGGAAAGCAGAGGGGGGGAAGAATGGACAGCTCCGGGGCTTGCTTAAAAAAAATGGTGCATGATGCAGAGAGAGAGAGAGAGAGAGAGAGAGAGAGTGAGAGAGAGAGAGAGAGAGAGAGTGAGAGAGAGAGAGAGAGAGAGAGAGTGAGAGAGAGAATACCCCCCTTTCCTCCAAATACAGGAATTGAGATGCATCTTATGAAGCTTGATGTGTTGCAGATTGAAGTCAGGGGGGAAACCTGCTCTTGAACCGAAATATAAATAAATGTGGAACTCTCTGCCACAGGATATAGCTAACAGCTGGAAGTTCTGATGGTTTTAAAAGTGGATGACAAGCTATTGTGAGGGGACATGGTAGCCCTCTTTAAGTATTTGAAAGGTTCTCACTTGGAGGAGGGCAGGATGCTGTTTCTGTTGGCTGCAGGGGAGAGGACACGCAGTAATGGGTTTAAGAAGAAGAGTTGGTTCTTATATGCTGCTTTTCCCTACCCGAAGGAGGCTCAAAGCGGCTTACAGTCGCCTTCCCATTCCTCTCCCCACAACAGACACCCTGTGGGGTGGGTGAGGCTGAGAGAGCCCTGATATCACTGCCCGGTCAGAACAGCTTTATCAGTGCCGTGGCGAACCCAAGGTCACCCAGCTGGTTGCATGTGGGGGAGCGCAGAATCGAACCCGGCATGCCAGATTAGAAGTCCGCACTCCTAACCACTACACCAAACTGGCTCTAGAGAGGACACACAGTAATGGGTTTAAACTACAAGTACAACGATATAGGCTTGATATCAGGAAAAAAGTTTTCACAGTCAGAGTAGTTCAGCAGTGGAATAGGCTGCCTTAGGAGGTGGTGAGCTCCCCCTCACTGGCAGTCTTCAAGCAAAGGTTGGATACACACTTTTCTTGGATGCTTTTGGATGCTTAGGGCTGATCCTGCGTTGAGCAGGGGGTTGGACTAGATGGCCTGTATGGCCGCTTTCAACTCTATGATTCTGTCTTGTACTGAGCAAGAGTACCGGTCTATCTTGCCCAGAACTGACGATTTCCGCACAACGACTAAACGCTGGGCTAGACTCCTAACCACTCCTAACCACTATAGGCTAATTCTGTATGAGAACCCTGAATGAACAAAAAATTCTCTTAAGTGGTAGAATGTACTGTACCACTTCAGACCACAGGGGAGAGATAACATTTATCATCCCCCCCCCCCATAAATGGAAATATAGCCTAGCACACCAAGGTTCATGGTGCTGGAAAGTGCCATCAAGCTAACCCTGTAGGGTTAGTGAAACCCTAGGGTTTCTTGATGACCCTGGAAGGGTTTCCCAAATAGGTGGGAGTTAATTTATATATCTATATTTAATTTGTAAAACATTTATCGGATGATGTGATCATATAGGGTCATGTTGACTATTTCCCCACCTCCCAAAATGACCAACGATGGTCCTGGAGGGGGCGGGAAGAGGAGGGGCCCTGGGCATGTACACAGCTCTGCTTCCCAACCAGATTCTGCAGGATCATGCCACTTCCAGGGATTCTCAAAAGTAAAAAAAGTTGAGAAAGGCTATTGTGGGGTGTTCAAGATGAGAGCTGCACAGAGGGGGTTAGCTATTGCCTGCTTCTCTGTAGCAACCCTGGAATATCTTGATAGTCTTCCATCCAAGCACTACCCATGACCAACCCTGTCTGGCGTCCATTATCTAGAGACCAGGCTATCCTGGGTCAACTAGGTCAGGGTGCAAAGGTTACACTTCCCTCCAAATTTTAAAAGCTGCCTGTAGTAGTTCGATTGTCCCCCTTTTCGATTTTGTTTCTCCCTTGTGTGGATTGATTCCAGAGAGTCTTTATTTTTGCAACAATTTCTCATTCTTCAAGCCAAATTTCTCCTGTAATTTCCACACACACCCCAATGTTTACATTGTGTAAGTGGCATATTAATGATGTGTAAAATCACATGTAAAAAGCAGAAATAGTGTAGAAGAAGCAAAAGAATACTCAGTGGTGGCAACAAGAAGATGACAAATAGAAACCAATATCAAGGACCACATCTCAAATAAATATGGCATGTAGAAAAAGAGCTATTTTTATACCCCGCGTTTCACCACCTGAAGGCGTCCCAAAGCGGCTTACAAAAAAACCTTCCCCTTCTTCTCCCCACAACAGACACACCCTGTGAAGCAGGTGGGGCTGAGAGAGCTCTAAGAGAACTGTATCCAGCCCCAGGTCGCCCGGCTGGCTGCATGTGGAGGAGTGAGGAATGGAATCTGGTTCTCCAGAGCTTTATAAAAAGGTAAAATTGACCTTTATAGGCCACAGAAAACCTACTGAAGAATTTCAAGAACAGTGGATTTTTTATCTGGAGCATTTGGCAAAATGAAACTTCAAGCAAATGGGGTAGAGGGAGGGGTGATATTGTAACCAAAGGTATTCTTTCCTTGTTCTTTTTCTATATCTATTTTAAAATAAAAATTTATAATAATAATAAAAAAAAGAAATCTGGTTCTCCAAGTTGGAGTCCACTGGCCACTCCTAACCACTACAGCACACTGGATCTCAATTGCCATATTGATTCACCCTAGGATACCTTAATGCTACATACAGTAGACAGATTAGAAAATCCATAACACTGCAACCACTTAGCCAATGGCTGGCAGCATGCATGGGAAGTACAATTCAACATTTTTAGTTTAGGCTGTTTAGTTTATTCTACACTTTGTATTATACACAGCAGGGCACAAAGAGCCTCCAAATCATAGAGGGAAAGGTGTATGAAAAGCCTATCCCTATTTTTATTTATGAAACGTTATTGGGCCTGCAACATCCCCCTAGGTGTTCATTTGGAACCCACTCCAGATACGGAGGGGTCACAAATTGCTCCACCCTAACCAAAGTCAAGGTTATTTTCCTAACTCCGGTGGGATCAGAATACCCCTTCATTCCTGTCACTCACACACGTCACCTTGTTGTTGTTGTTAGTTGCAAAGATGTCCGACCCATCGCGACCCCATGGACAATGGTCCTCCAGGCCTTCCTGTCCTCTACCATTCCCCGGAGTCCATTTAAGTTTGCACCGACTGCTTCAGTGACTCCATCCAGCCACCTCATTCTCTGTCGTCCCCTTCTTCTTTTGCCCTCAGTCGCTCCCAGCATTAGGCTCTTCTCCAGGGAGTCCTTCCTTCTCATGAGGTGGCCAAAGTATTTGAGTTTCATCTTCAGGATCTGGCCTTCTAAAGAGCAGTCAGGGCTGATCTCCTCTAGGACTGACCGGTTTGTTCGCCTTGCAGTCCAAGGGACTCGCAAGAGTCTTCTCCAGCACCAGAGTTCAAAAGCCTCAATTCTTTGACGCTTGGCCTTCCTTATGGTCCAAATTTCACAGCCATACATTGAAACTGGGAAGACCATAGCCTTGACTAGACGCACTTTAGTTGGCAGGGTGATGTCTCTGCTTTTTAGGATGCTGTCTAGATTTGCCATAGCTTTCCTCCCCATGAGCAAGTGCCTTTCAATTTATTTGCTGCAGTCCCATCTGCAGTGATCTTTGAGCTCAGGAAAAACACCTAAAAGTGACACTTGAAGACTCCCCTTCTGTTCGAAGGGGCCACACCAAACCTCAGTACGCAACCTTGAAATTGGATCCTCACCATTAAGAGCCATGCTGAGCAATCCTAAATTGACGGTCACACACTTCTAACCCACGAAACGCCTTTAAAATAACCAGCAGCGCACAGACCATGCTTTCTGTCACAATCCATGTGCAAACACACAGTGAGCCTTGCCTAACGAATACAGTCTATTCTATTCATTTCAAAGCCTGTGATTCCCGGAAGAGTCACCTTGAACCTCCAAAGACAGAACATCCCAAGAGGTGCAAGTCAGGGGATGGGAAACACACTGATCTCAGCCTCTGAATAGTCATTAAAGCTCAGGCTGTTCAAGGGAGAACATGGCCATCACTGTGAGGTGGCAGAGAGGCTGGTGGGAGGCTGGATGTGACCCACAAGGCTGCATCACAGACACGAAGCAGACACCAAATAGGAGGTACCACTACAGAGGAAGAAGAAGAAGAGTTGGTTTTTATACCCCAACTCTTTTCACTGCCCAAAGCAGTCTCAAAGCCTTTCCTTCCTCTCCCCACGAGCAACCTGAGAGGCAGGTGGGGCTGAGGGGGCTCTGTGAAAGCCGTGATGAGCCCAAGGTCACCCAGCTGGCTGCATGTGGAGGAGGAGCAGGGAATCAAACCCGGCTCACCAGATTACAAGCCGCTGCCCTTAACCACTACACCAAGCCGATTCTAGCGAGCAAGTCTAGTTATCCTTTTAAAAAAGACCACTGGGGCGGGATTATTTATTATTTAGTTATCATATGGCGTGTGTGTCAAACAGCCCGGAGGTCTGACGATGGTCTGGCTGCCAGGCACAAGACGTCCGGTGGTGTTTTTGCCATCGCCTGTCCCTGCATCATAATCCTTGTATACCTAAGAGGTCACCCTGCCCAGTGCTAGCCAGAGTCAACCCCGCTTAGCTTTTGAGATCTTACAGGATTGAGTTTGCCTGGGCTATCCAGATTGGGCACTGCGGCAGGGGTGTGCCCCTGACAGGTCAGCCTGGGAGAAACCGCAGGTGAGATGGCAGCCTCTGTTAGCAAAAGGTGAAGCCAAGCTCTGGTGGAGAAAAAAGCTGGGGAACCCCCAGGATTATAGCTCATCTCCAAGCAGCAGAGATCAGCTCCCCTGGAGAAAATAGCTGTTTCGAAGCTGGGCTGTAGAGCATTTTACCCCACTGAATTCCCTCCTCTCCCAAGCCCTGCCCTCTTCAGGCTCCATCCATCTCCATCTCCTGGTTTTACCAAACTCAGAGCAGGCAACCCTAGAGATATCAATTCCCCTGGAGAAAGTGGCTGCTTTGGAGGGTGGACTCCATAGCATTATACTCCACTGAGGCCCCTCCGTGCCCCACATCCTGCCCAGGCCTGGGCAACCCCAGGGGAGAGTTTTAAGAAAGGCAGGACAGGTTGCTTGGGCACTTCCTCTGCCCCAGCCAGTGAGGGCTTTTCTCCACCCCTCCCTGAAGGCCTGGGATCGATCCCCGGAAAGGCCTTCTGAAGCTTCAGAGCTCCCCACCCCCTGCCTATTTCTAGGAAGAGATACAAGGCTGCCAGTCTTGCAGGCAGCTTTCTGACGAGGCAGTTTCTTTAATGTCTGATCTGGAGGAGCCTCTATTAAGACTGTAAAGGAAATGATTTTCTCCTTAGCTGGCTGCCTCTGTATTGATGTTGGTGGTTTATGTTTGTGTGGTGTTCTTTGTGTCTTATTGACCCTCTGCTGCTTTGAAGCTCTGGAGGAAGGTGGGATATAAATAGGTGAGTGGAGAAATAATAAAACTTGGCCACTTTCAGCCAGTTGAATGTCTCTCTGGATCTCCATGTGTTCTTCCTTGGTTTGGGGAGAAAAGGGTTGTGCCGTGTTCTTGGCAGGAAAAGATCTCTGGGGGCCATCGGTACATGTAAGTCAGCGCAGCAGGGCAAAAAGCAGCTCCCTGGGCCATTTCAGGCTAGGAAAATGGTATGGGGGACCTGTGCCCACTGGCACCTGAAATGCCACTGAGGGGGTAGGATCATACCTGTGTTGTCCTCATATCCAGTAAACTCCAGAAATAATGTCATGGGCGCTCTAGGATTTTGAAAAAACCCCCCACAAACTCTCAACTGAGTTTTTGAAAGTTCTAGAGCATCTCGTGATGCTCTGGATTTTTTTCCAGGTTTTACCAGAAGTGACATTGATGGTTGGTGTCATGCAGG
This sequence comes from Paroedura picta, assembly GCF_049243985.1. NCBI lineage: Eukaryota > Metazoa > Chordata > Lepidosauria > Squamata > Gekkonidae > Paroedura > Paroedura picta. The sequence continues at coordinate 12,764,428 of NC_135381.1, read as the reverse complement.
CATGAGGCCCCACCCCTTTTTGCTCCTGAGGATGCTGGAAACCCTAGCACCACAGGCGGGGTCCAAACTGGCTTCCACATGTCTGAGAATTAAGCCAGTTTGGTGTAGTGGTTAGGAGTGCGGACTTCTAATCTGGCGAGCCGGGTTCGATTCTGCACTCCCCCACATGCAGCCAGCTGGGTGACCTTGGGCTCGCCACGGCACTGATAAAACTGTTCTGACTGAGCAAGTGATATCAGGGCTCTCTCAGCCTCACCCACCTCATAGGGTGTCTGTTGTGGGGAGAGGAAAGGGAAGGTGACTATAAGGCGCTTTGAGCCTCCTTCTGGCAGAGAAAAGCGGCATATAAGAACCAACTCTTCTTCTTCTTCTTCTTCTTCTTCTTCTTCTTCTTCAACCTAGCATGTTTAGTTTGATGGACTGCCGTGTGGATTTTGTAATGGGGATCTGCTCTCCGAGACAGTGTCTGTCCTGAAGTCGACCCAGTGAGAACCATCATAACCAGCGGAGGGATCTGAACCCAGCACTTTATTTTGTTGCTCTCACCCCCGTGGATGCAGACACAGAAACAGGTTTGCATGGATAATCTGAACATTTCCTCAATCCTGTTGACCTCGGTTTGGCATCCAAAAAAAGTTAAAAAAAAAAAACAAGACAGCAGAATACAGAAAGAGTAGCACTTCCTTTCTGCCTGATGCCTTTCTATACAATAAGGCAGTTCCTGGACGGCCTCTAAGCAGCAGAGGAAATCAATGGGCTTGAGTGGGAGAATTGGTGTGCCCCCCCCCTCCCCAGCCTTCAAAGATAATTATTTGCTCATAGGGCCTAACTCAATGGACCGTGCTCAGAGGCATTTATGAGTTGTGTTTTTAATACGGAGTCAGAATATTTGCTCAATAATTTCTTGGGAACAGAATGATAAATAAGCCATTAGAGGTTATTAATAAATCAGTTATGACTGTATTAAAAACCACCTGTTTCTTAATGCTTCATCTAATCAATATGCGGCCGACAACGAGAGACATACGTATTATGAAGTACAAGCTGAGGATCTTTGGTGGTGGGGGGGGGGGGAGGTTGGAGAAAAGCCGCACTTGGCCCCATTAAATACACAATGTGGCTTACATTTCCACGTAGGGATTAGCATTAGAGGTTTATCGCATCCATCCTCCAAGGAACCACGTTTGAATCCAGCGACACCTTTGAGACCTGTGAAGCTTAATTCTGGGTGTAAGCTTTAGTGTACCTGCACACTTCTTCAAGACATTTAGGACTGTGGACATGGCCCCATACCCATTTTATCCTCTTAACAATTCTGTGGGGATGGCTTAGAAGGAGAGTAGTTAGCCCAAGGTCACCCGTGGAATTTCACTGAGAGAGTGGGATTTGAACCCAGGTGTCGCCTGGAATTGTAGTCCATGGACATCTGGAGGACCACAGGTTGACTACCCCTGCTGTAGGTGACAGGGTGGGTTTCTACCAGAGGCTGACGTCCGCAAGGCCCACCTCACCTATCACCTCCCAGGTGCAAGGTAGGCATGCGGCCCATGGGATGGCGCACATGCATGACCATGCATCTCCGGGATTGGCTGATGGTGCTGGGGGCTTCCTTGCAGATGGCTGGCTGCAAGATGGCTGGATCCACCCATGTTGTTGTATATCAATAAAGTCTGTGGCCAATTCTTTTGCCAAACAATGTTGTATGTGTGGTCATTTCTGCCCCGCAAAACTGTCCCCTTGCTGTGCAATCACAACCATAGGTATATTGTAATAAGAAAGTTTAAAACAATAACAAGCCATGTTCGTAAAAGCTTCCCTCAAGAGACTTCTGCAGCCAAAATTTAAATGGAGATGCATGGAGAAGCTGAAGCAGAATGGGACTTACTTCCAAGTAAATGTAGAGTAGGATCTTGCCTATGGAGAGGAGTATTATTTATGGGGAATCCATTAGATCTTGTGTCCATCTTTCATTTTAATACCACTAGCAGCTGATTGTAGAAAAGGCACAACTGAGCAACACAAAAATAGTCCTAGTGTAGAAGCAACCAGAGTCACAACTGTCTATCATAAATATTTGCATGATTTCTTTTCTAAAAAATGAACCTGAAATACATGCCCCCTCCCTCCACCAGAGTGGTGGAAAGCAAAGGGAAATAAGAGGAGGAAATTGGCACAATGAAAAACAGACTATTTTCTCAGGCCTTCAAAATTCCATTCCGCATCTGCTGGGTGCATTCGATTAAATTTATCGAGTATTAAGGGAAAGAATATAATGCAGATCTCAAAGCAAAGATGCCCAGACTTTGCGCAAGAGCTAGAAATGGGGGAGTGGGGTTTAGTAGTTCTTTTAATTATATACAAGGAATTCATTATTCATAATCTTTTCTGCAATTCAGTATAATGGCAGGATGCGTTCTATTCCCACGGCTTCCCAAACATTTGCAGAAACAAGCAGGTTTTGTGTGTGGTTTTTAAAGATTACGGCAGAGGGGTTGTATGAAATGCACCGATAGGCACTCGGAGAGGGACAGAGATAAAAGATGCAGCCTGAAAATAACACCTCAGGGCATCTGCATGGGGCCTGATTTAAAGGCCCCAGAGTAGAATTGCTCATTGTTCTAAGGAAGCAAGAGCAGATTCCTCCCATTCAGGAGTCCCTGGGCTGATCTCTACAAACCTGCTGAAGTCATGCACAAAAATTAGCCTGAATGTAATTTTGTATCTACATATGGAGAAGGTTTCTTTCTTTCTTTTTTTTTAAAGATGCTCTTCCTTCGGGGAGCGTTGCCAGGATATTCTAGGATTTTCTGGCAGCCAGGCATGGAATGTCCAAAGGTGGTTTTCCAGATTGGTGTGGTGGTTAGGAGTGCGGACTTCTAATCTGGCAAGGCAGGTTTGATTCCCCGCTCCCCCCACATTCAACCAGCTGGGTGACCTTGGGCTAGTCACAGCACTGAGAAAACTGCTCTGACTGAGCAGTGATATCAGGGCTCTCTCAGCCTCACTCTCCTCACAGGGTGTCTGTTGTGGGGAGAGGAAAGGGAAGGCTATTGTAAGCCACTTTGAGATTCCGTTGGGTAGAGAAAAGCAGCATATAAGAACCTCTTCTTCTTCTTCTTCTTCTTCTTCTTCTTCTTCTTCTTCTTCTTCTTCTTCTTCAGTAATACCAGGGCTCTCTATGCCTCACCTCCCTCACAGGGTGTCTGTAGTGGGGAGAGGAAAGGGAAGGCGATTGTAAGCCACTTTGAGACTCCTTTGGGTAGATAAAAGTGGCACATAAAAACCAACTCTTCTTCTTCATTGCATGCCTCTGCGTCATGACCCCTAGTGTTTGTTGGAGGAACTACCACCCAAATCCTTGGAGGGATCCCATCCAACCACTAGCCAGAGTCAGCTCTGCTTAGCTTCTGAGATCCGACAGGATAGGGTTCGCCTGGGCGATTAACTAATTCAAAATGAGCCATGGTCAGTCCTCTTCTTCCTAATGGCTACGTGCAATGCTGGCCAATCCAGTGTATTCCTCCAAGGAGGCCCATTCTCTTGTGAAGATAGGTGTGTGATTCAGACCGCAACGAACAAGAGAAGTGGGGGCTGTGCTCCAGTCCCTTTCCAGCACCGTACGCTATAGACCAGGGGTAGTCAAACTGCGTCCCTCCAGATGTCCATGGACTACAATTCCCATGAGCCCCTGCCAGCGTTTGCTGGCAGGGGCTCATGGGAATTGTAGTCCATGGACATCTGGAGGGACGCAGTTTGACTACCCCTGCTATAGACCCTCCCCTTAAAAAAAAGAGGTCCTGCTAGACATTGCACTTTCCCACCGCGATGAAAGTTTGATGTGTCAGTTGCTCCAGTAAGCAGAACTAATCTGGACAGATTAAGTGCCCTTTTCATAAGTCATGCTGAGCTGCACACTTCAGGCCAATTAGGCCAAAGGAAATCTCAAGAGACTGGGTCTTACTAGGGTGGGCTGAGGCCGCCAGAATCAGCTGAGATACGGCTGAAACTGGGGTGGGGGTGTTTGGAGAGCTTTTGTAAAGATGTGCAGGCCTCATTAACCGGCTTGCTCAAGCGACAGCGCCCTGCGCATGATCTGGAACACAGGAATTTATCGCAGGCCCAGCAGAAAACTCCCTGTTTTTTCTAAGAGTGGGCATTTTTACAGTCCGTAGCCAAAAACAGAATGGCCAGCATTGTAGCATCGAGCGAGCCAAGCCAGAAGCTGAATGTCTGGTATTCTGTCATAAGTTGGCATCAAATGTGGCTTTGGCAGGGAGGGGGGAAGGGGGTACATTTATGCCTGACATACAAACTTCAACAGAGAGCCCATGGGGACAGAACGGTTCTGCAATCTGAGCTGGTGCCTTCTGGAGTGACTCCAGAAGAATTTTGCCCCACAAAATTCATAGAACCATAGAGTTGGAAGGGGCCATACATAGAATCATAGAGTTGGAAGGGGCCATACAGGCCATCTAGTCCAACCCCCTACTCAACGCAGGATCAGACCTAAGCATCCTAAAGCAGTATTTTGGCCTCTATTGGCCTCTATCAAAGCAACAGAGACAGAAAGACAGAGAGAAACAGAGACAGAGGGACAGACAGAGACAAAGAGAGAAACACAGAGACTGAGACTGAGAGACAGAGACAGACAGAGACAGAGAGAGCGTCAAGAGAGAGCGTAACTGTCCCAAGGTCACTCTGGGATCTTCCACGGAGACCTGTGTCTCCTGGATCCTAGTCCACGACTCCAACCACCATGCCACACAGTCCCTGTGCTGGGTGGAAGCAAGCCTAGATATTTGTCCATTTTGGCCCAACTGCTTCTATTCCTAGTTCATGCTGAAGCAGCTTCGCATCCTCTTTGCTTCAGGAGATAAACGAGTCCAGAAGGAAAGCCCTCAAAGCAAGACAGCCGATTCTTCCCGGCTCCTTCCTGTTTGTCATTCAATTATTCCATTCCTCATTCCTTGTGGGCAGCCACATCCCATCTCTGCGATATGTTAACCACCAAAACAAATAAATAGATGGCACGCAGCAAGCCGGCTGCGCCAGGGACATTGATTTCATATAATGCACCATTTATTTTCAATTATCATGGCATTTTCCTTTCCTCCTGCACAGACGACCCCCCCCCCCCCCGGCATTTGGTAGCTCAGCTCTGGAAAGTTTGCAGAATTGCAGAACTGCCACTGCAGGAGCCGTAGATAGGGGGAGGCAGGGGAGACATAGGTTTGAGCACGGAGATTATTAAAATGTCATCCGGAGAGATGACGGCACGGCTGGCATCGCGACACGCTGAAAGACTGAGATCTCAGAGCACCCCCCTCTTTGTACCCTCCTGCCAGAGACTCAGGCAGACCCTCTGCTAAAAGCACACCACCAACTTCGAGTTATGAGATGCCCAAGGGGATCACAGGAACAGACAACCACAGGAAAAGACAACTCCCCGCCCTTCACTCTGAAGTTTACCCTGCCCTGCCTACAAGGAGAAGATTATTAATTAATTAATTAAATTTCTATACTGCCCTCCCGATATGGCTCAGGACACTGTACAAAGTGGGTTAAAATTAACAATAAATTAAAACAACATAAACATTTGCAGTATAAAGGTAAAGGTATCCCCTGTGCAAGCACTGATTCATGTCTGACCCTTGGGGTGACGCCCTCCAGCGTTTTCATGGCAGACTCAATACGGGGTGGTTTGCCAGTGCCTTACCCAGTCATTACCGTTTACCCCCCCAGCAACCAAGCTGGGTACTCATTTTACCGACCCCGGAAGGATGGAAGGCTGAGTCAGCCTTGAGCCGGCTGCTGGGATTGTACTCCCAGTCTCATGGGCAGAGCTTTCAGACTGCATGTCTGCTGCCTTACCACTCTGCGCCACAAGGGGCTCATAGACTGGCAATATAGAACAAATAACAAGTAAATAATAAATTAGCAGCCTTAAGCAAAAGCAACCTGCAGATATTCACTGCCCGTAAGTCTCCAGACTAAATGCCTCTCAGCGGGGGGGGGGGGGTTGTAGGGGAGGGCCACAGATGATATTAAGTCATCGGCCCCAAGCAAGAGCTCAGTGGAAGAGCTCTGTCTTACAGGCCTTGCAGAACTGTGCCAAATTGGACATGGCCCAGATCTTTTTTCGCCAACTGGAGCCTGGCAGCCCGCAGTTGCAGGTTGAGCAGGGATTGGGATCCCATTCTTCTTGATTCTTTGGCTCGGGGGTAGGGATGCCCTGCTTAACACTATTCTATCAAGGAAACAAAAGAGAGAGGGGATCACAACCGCGTCTTTTGAACACAGACCCAAAGAAGCGGCGGCATTTAGCATGCGCGTGGCACTGGAGTGGCGGGGCAGTTTAAGGATGCTGACAGACCTCCGCAAGCCCTAATTATTTCTGGCGTTATCGGCGCAGGCAGATGAGGCTTTCGTTTAATAAACTCAAGGGTAGGAACCCTTGGTGCCAAGCAAGATCTGCAAATTAACAAAGACAACCCGCAAGCCCCAGTCAGGTGGAGGCCGCAATTAGGGGGCCGGCGAGTGGCAGTCGCAGAATCCGTGGCGTGGATGTTGCAGGAGCTAATTGGATCCACCGCTGGTGCCTGCCTGGCCTCATTCCTCCAGCAACCTCATCGTTCTTGACACATTGGAAAGGCAGTACATGGGGCCTTTAAAAAAACAAACCGGGAAAAAAAAACATGTAACCTGTACATGCCTAATTGGCAGGATGCAGACCAGTGAGAGCTTAGACAGTAGAGCGGGTAAGGGGAGGGACAGGTTTCTTTGCTGACCGGGACATTGTCAGAGACGTCTGCATACAGCAAAGGTGCCCTTTATTTCAAGCATCTATGCATGCAGAGGAAATAAGTCATGAGTGCCCAAGGCCAGCCTGAGGGTTTTGAGGCCCCAGGCTTTCCTGCCCCCCATAACTCGGAGAAGAGGAAGTTGAGACTGCCACTCACTTTCCTCCCACCCCCCACATCTCAGGGCTGAAGAAGGCAAGTCTGCTGCCCACTAAATTTGACTCTCCCTCATGTCTCAGGATGTGGGACTCAGGTGTCCACCTCGACTCTTTCCCTCTGCAGCCTGAGGAGATGGGAAGCTATCGCCCTCCTGCCACCTGGGATGGAAAGGAGGAAGATGGCTCACGCCTGCCCCAGCCTCTTAGGGAAGAAGGGGAGGAGGAGGGTTCTGCGAAACCTTAACAGTAAGAAGGGAACAGAAAGGGATGTGGGCAAAGGAGGGGAAACAATGTTAAAATTGGCAAAACTAAAGCGACAAGCAGCTGCAAAGCCCCATTTTCCATATTGCAAGTTTAATTTTTTTTAAATTCAGCATCTGAGACTAGCAATAGTCTCATATCGCTAGACTTATGCCATTTATATAAAACAATTACAATGAGGGAGAAATGGTGTTTGTACACCGATGAAGGGGGGAGGGATGGCGGAAGTTGCAGAGTGGGTGGAACAACCTTGACGTGGGTGAGGCAGTGACCTTCTAGGGGCAGCAAAAGGGTGGAGGGCGTAATCCAAGGGAGTTTGTACACTTTTGAATTCCCTTTGGCATGGAAGGGAAACAAGGGGAAATCAGTACAGAAGCACTTTCAGAAAACCTGACGAAACAGCCACTGAAAAGTGAGCTGAGCACGGAAGAGAGAAAAATCAATATAGAATGACAATGAAAACCCGACGGGCATGCACAGTGAAAGTGAGGGGAAACATCCATGCTTAATAGGCCAAAGAATCTGGATGGTGGATAGGCCAAAGATTCTGCCAATGTCTTTTTCAGGAGTGGCTCTATCATAAATGGGGGATATATGCAATTGCTAGAAGAAAAGCAAAATTGCTAGAAGAAAGGCAAAAGGTCAGATACTCAGCAACAGATTGCAATCTCCAGGGAGGGGCTTATGCATATTCAGAAGTTACAGACATATTCAGAAGTTACAGAAGCCCTGACCTCCCCTTGGGACTAGACCTCCAAGAATTAAAGAAGCAACAGGAGCAGACAGGATGCTAAACTGCACAGAGGGCAAACTGCATTAGAATAAACGAGAACCAGGAATGCTAAACATGGTAAGACTGGCGACTCCATCCGGTAGCCAAACTCGAAGGCACTGATGAAAAACTGGGATAGAGGAGAATATACTACTAAAACATTTGAAGTCCCACACAAACGAACAGTTCTTTTATTATGGTCTTCCTTCTTTCTCCTCCCCTACTGCTGGGCTTTCTCTCCCACACAGTACCTATTATCTGACCATAAAAATCATTCCAGTAAATGGATGGTAACTGTGGCAGATGTACCCAGGTTGTGGCAAGCAGAAATTTGACTTAAGGGAGCAACATTATCTATCTATCTGTCCGTCTGTCCGTCCGTCCGTCCGTCCATCCGTCCATCCATCTATCTTATATACCACCCTCCCTGTAGGCTGAGGGCAGTTTACAGTAAACTGGAAAAAGATATGGTACCGCATATGGTAACAACATGTGGTAATTGCAATAACATGTATCAACAATAACCTTAACATAATAACAACAATAACATTAGATGGAACGGTAAGAGAGCCTCCCTCTTACTGGGACCCAGTGGGCTAGGTAGATTGGTAGCAGTCGTAGGAGGAGGAGGGGCTTGGGGGCCAATTAGAAGCGATGGTTTGGGTCAACCTCAACCAATGCCTGGCGGAGGAGCTCCCCTTTGCAGGCCCTGCGGAACTGTTTAGGTCTGGCAAGGCCCTGATCTCCTCTGGGAGCTTGTTCCACCAGGTGGGGGCCAGAATGGAGTGCAGGAGCAGAGACTGAGGTGGATTAAGGTGACACAAGTGCAAAATTTGCACTTCATGAATTGAACGAGAGGTGTGATCGTCAACTTGTCCGATCAGGAGGTATCCAGGGGTAGAGCTTAGAAGAAACCGAGAGGCCAGTGTGGACTCTCCTCTACTTTGAAACGGTGGACTTGCCAAAAGCAGCACAAATAAGGAACGTCCTTGTTTGATGGCTGGCTAAACCTGACAGGTCCAAAAAGGTGTTTACAAAATCCTCTTCAGGAGGAACCTGGAAAGGAAGGCTGGGGAACCTGTGCTGATTAGAACATTTGGAGACGAAAAGGCAGGGCAAAGCGTCAAAAGGAAACCGTGAAGCTGATGATCCATTTTTCAATGCAGTGTGCCCACAGTGAAAAGTCACCTGCTTAGCTGTCATGAGTTGCAGAGCCATGAAAAATTTGCCCAGATGGTGAACATTTCTTGGGAGCATGAAAGAGAAAGAAAGAATTAGTGTATGAGCCACGAGAAAGCAAGCAGGATCCATCATAACTAATTATTTGTTCTTAATTGTCAGGGAAAAAGGTGGATTGATTAAAGGCATCTGCGTGTAATCGTGAAGGTTCGTGGAGCCAAGCACCGGTGCCGGTGGAAAGTTTTGCCTTTTCATAATCCACGGGCCGTTAATTATCTAAACACAGGTCCCTTGGAGCTGCCTGAGTGAAGATTAATTAGTTTTTGAAATAATAGCTAAATTGATGCCAGAAAGGGGTTTTGGGCTTCAAAATAATGGCTGAAAATTAGCCAGCCTGTTTCTTCATTTCTCTTTGTGGGGCTCCCGAGGAGATTTGTCTCTGCTGTTTTGGTTGAGAGAGGCCATTAATCATGCAGGCAGATGGTCCCTCCTAAAGTCTGTAATGCTGCAGAGATGATGACAAAATCTTCCACATAAAAAGGAAGCAATGAAAAAAAATGCAGTGAATCCCACTTCGGAACAGAGTTACTCCAGTTTCAATTGGATTTGTGTGAGGCCGAAAGGTACTTGCGCATTATAAAGGACGCTCCAGGAAGCTAAGGCTCCAATGTGTCATATTTTGAATGGCTGGGGAGGGGGGGGGCTAAGCCCTCCCTGCATATAGTAAACAAGGAGATCAGGTTTAGCCTGTCCTTTCCCTTGATGTTCTAGCTCAGGGGTAGTCAACCTGTGGTCCTCCAGATGTCCATGGACTACAATTCCTAAATGGCATATTTAGGGTATGGTGATTGGGGGGTCATGCCTGGGTGCTGTGCTTGATGGGGAACCAGGAAACCCTGGTTGAGAAAGCCTGTGCTAGACCAGGGGTAGTCAACCTGTGGTCCTCCAGATGTCCATGGACTACAATTCCCATGAGCCCCTGCCAGCATTCGCTGGCAGGGGCTCATGGGAATTGTAGTCCATGAGCATCTGGAGGACCACAAGTTGACTAGCCCTGTTCTAGTTTTCTACTTACAGAGAGCATGACATGTAGGATAGCATTTTTTAAAAAATACAACCTTCCACTTGCAGTCTGATGTGGTACGGTTCAGAATTTTGCCACCTTGGTTTACCCATCTATGCAAAGGGTCAAGTGGCTATGAAGTAAATTTGACAAGATTCAAAAGGAGGTCCGGTGGCAGTTTTTGTTGCAGTTCTGCCCTCCTCAATCTTAATTTATGTGTGAAGAAACAAACGTTCTAATTGGGTTAATCGGTAGATAAATAAGGGAGGGTGGTTATTTGTAGGGGCAAATCTTAATCAATGGACTTTTAAAATTTCATTAAAAATAAGAATACTTGCTCACTCTGGTGTGTTAATGTAATAAGGAATGAAAACCCTAAATATGGCACTTCCTTCTAACAGTGAGTTTTTTGTTTATGAAACCGGGAGTTCTATTTGGAGCTTCTTTTGTAACTCACAAAGACACCTTAAATGGGAATTGTGATATTATGCAAATGTATTCCAATTTAATCTATTCAATATAATCACTTAGATTATGAAGTAACTGGAGACAGGAGTGTTTGTGCTTGCAGGAAAAAAAAATACTATAAGCTGCTCTGAGACCACAGGAAAAAAGTGAGATAGTCATTTAATAAATAAACAATTGCTTAGCTTTTTTCAAAATTCTTATAATATCCTCTTCAGATCTCTTGACGGCCTCTCTGAAGTAGAAGTCTTCAAACTATGCAAGTTCTGCTTTAGGTGAGTCTTGCTGACTCTAGAATTGGTTGAGAGCCAGTTTGGTGTAGTGGTTTGGAGTGCAGACTTCTAATCTGGCATGCCGGGTTCGATTCTGCACTCCCCCACATGCAACCAGTGGGTGACCTTGGGAGCGCCATGGCACTGATACAACTGTTCTGACCGAGCAGTGATATCAGGGCTCTCTCAGCCTCACCCACCACACAGGGTGTCTGTTGTGGAGAGAGGAATGGGAAGACGACTATAAGCCACTTTGAGCCTCCTTCGGGTAGGGAAAAGCGGGCATATAAGAACCAACTCTTCTTCTTCTTCTTCTTCTTCCTCATCCACTGAGAACTATGACAGACAATGCTCTATCACCAGTGTATCACTAGCTATTGATCCTCAATATGGCACCAGTTACTGATGAAAGAAATATGCTGTTGTTACAATAACAATAAAAATGATATCCTTGTGTTTTAAAGTATTCATGTTCATAGCTGTGTGGTTTAGAGTTCTCAGAAGTCAGAGGAAAGGTGAAAGTAAAGACTATGACTAGAGAATTCCTATTTCCCTTCCCCTCTGATCCTTCTCCCTGCCAAGGCTGGGGCTGCTGTAGCTACTTAACGCAGACAGGCCCCATAACGTCTGGCCATTACAGCTTTGTTTCTGAGGGTGCTGTTCAGCCTGGTACCTCAGACAATGATCAGAAAGAAGTCAAAGGCACCAGAGGAGAAGGTGAGGGCAACAGATGAACTGTTAGGCCCAGCCAGACTGGCTGCTTGAGTAGCCAACTGGCCAGTATCCTCTGGGCAAGACTGAAGTATTTGGTCTTCTGGACTGTAGAAGAAGAAGAAGAAGAAGAAGAAGAAGAAGAAGAAGAAGAAGAAGAAGAAGAAGAAGAAGAAGAAGAAGAAGAAGAAGAAGAAGAAGAAAGAAGAAGAAGAAGAAGAAGAAGAAGAAGAAGAAGAAGAAGAAGAAGAAGAAGAAGAAGAAGAAGAAGAGAAGAAGAAGAAGAAGAAGAAGAAGAAGAAGAAGAAGAAGAAGAAGAGAGAAGAGAAGAAGAAGAAGAAGAAGAAGAAGAAGAAGAAGAAGAAGAAGAAGAAGAAGAAGAAGAAGAAGAAGAAGAAGAAGAAGAAGAAGAAGAAGAAGAAGAAGAAGAAGAAGAAGAAGAAGAAGAAGAAGAAGAAGAAGAATGGGAAAACCCACTTGCAGGCTCCCTACCACCACCACCGCCACCACCCTGCCAGGCATCAGGAAGAAACACTTACAACCTAACATCACATACAACCCAAACCCGCACCTAGCCCCCCATTGCAGTCCTGAACACAACGGGCTTTACTGCTAGTATACAATAGAAAAGTAGTGAACAGTGAGCATAAAACAATAAAATCTAAATATCTGACCTAAGGAAATTTACAAGCATTGGTTCGAAATCAGGATGTGACCTGGCAAGACTTTCCAGCAGAGTTTCAAAGACTAAAAGTCAGCATGGTCCACCCAGAATCAAGAGGAGTCGCAAAGAGAGACGTAATCCAGACAAAGGGCAAAACTAGAATCATTTTAGTTGACCAATCAAATGTATAGCAAACGATGTAACTTGACCAGTCATTTTTTTTACTAACCAGGTGACCCAACCAATCGGATGAGCTGCCATAATGAGATCATCTACTCTGCAGCCGTCTACACACTAATCAAGCAAACACCTTCTCCCTCCCTTGGAGCCTTACACTTAACCAGACAGAAAATGTAGGCCAAACTCCAGCCAGGTTCTTTGACCTACAAATCACTAGGCTCGTGGTCTGATTGGCACCTGTGTCGGCCTCCTGTCAGCATGACTGTGGGTTCTCTGAGAGAAAAGCTCTCATGATCTTTACTAGGGGTTAGCCTGAACAAACATTTCTGAATAGGCCACAGACTGCTAGGAAGCCAGTCTTCTGACGCTCCGCTCTGTTGTCCTGTCTTTTTGACCTAAAACACTAGGAGGTGACATCACTTGCCCCATCAGAGGGAATGCACGGGCATCAAATTCTTGCATGAGACAAACAAGGCCCTCTGATTCATTTCAGGCCATTTCATGTAGAATTCCCCAGCCGGAATCAACCCCTTGTGGACATTCTAAATACAGTTCCTGTGGTGAACTTGTAGGTGTCCTATGATTTAGAATCCTTGTGTACTACACCATGAGTAGGTTTGTCCTTAGTTCCTTGACCTTCATGGACTTCTCTGGTCCCTGCCTTTATTCTGTATCAGTGAATATTTTTCAGGTTCCTCCCTTCCCCCCCAAAAAAACCTTGTCACTAAAAAAAGATGTGCATTTTGCAAATGGTAAAACATCTTGCATTTCAGCTAAGCCCTGGTTCTCATGCCAGTGTCCCCAAGTGCAGTCTTCAAGCAAAGGCTCGATACACACTTTTCTTGGATGCTTTAGGATGCTTTGGGCTGATCCTGCATTGAGCAGGGGGTCGGACTAGATGGCCTGTATGGCCCCTTGCAACTCTATGATTCTATCTATGAATATTGCCTATAGCGTAGGATAGGGTAGCCGAGTCCCCCCTCGCTATTGGCGAGGATAGGTGTGTAAGGTTGCCAAGGTCAGCTTAGGAATTGCTTGGAGGGACCTCAGGAGGGTACAATGTCATACGGACCACCCTTCAAGGCATCCATTTCCTCCAGAGAGGTTGTAATTCCATGGGGTGCTCAGGTCCTACCTAGAGGCTGGCATCCCAATATAGGCATGAAAAAAAGAACACAGTCCACCTGAGCCTTTGCAGTATTCCCTCCTCTGTTTTTTTAGTTTTCAGAAACCCAATGCTTGGCCATGTGGCTTGTGTTTCAAGAATCCATTGCCTGGGCGTTATGCTGAGTCTTGCACGTACATGGTGAGTCTTGCACAGTCGCTGTACCGTCTTTAGACAAACGGCTGTCTCCCTGTAGGTGAAAAGGCAAGCAGCTGCCCCCCCGACCGTACACCTTCCCAAGTCCTTTGGATTTTTCATCATTTGCTGGCTGAGGATAAAAAATGACTGGAGTAGGAACCATGACTGCTGGATGCCTCGCTGCACACAGGAACGCTGTCCCCTCGGCTTGCCGCCCCAATCCAGGGCCTCGCCTGAGTTGCAGTAGCCGAGAGCCATCACTCACCTTGTCCTTCCTTGTCCGTAAGAAGAGGGCAATTGATGGATATTATTTTCTCCAGAACCCTGAATAGGCTCAAATTCTGCTGCCCTCACCTGACAGGAGACGATTTCTTTCCCCCTGGAGAAACACACATACGCACACACACTTGTGTGTGTGTGTTTCTCCAGCGAGGACAGGACAGAATCATCTTTTGCTGGAGGATTAGCAGGAAGAAGAAGAAGAAGAAGAAGAAGAAGAAGAAGAAGAAGAAGAAGAAGAAGAAGAAGAAGAAGAAGAGAAGAGTTGGTTTTCTCTTCCTGAAGGAGTCTCAAAGTGGCTTACATTCGCCTTCCCTTTCCTCTCCCCACAACAAACAACCTGTGAGGGAGGTGAGGCTGAGAGAGCCCTGATCTTATTGCTCGGTCAAAAAGTTCTATCTGGACTGTGACTGGCCCAAAGTCACCCAGCTGGCTTCATGTGGGGGAGCAGGGAATCAAACCCAACTCGCCAGATTAGAAGTCTCCCCAATTACACACTCCACCAAGCTGGCTCTGAACCAGATTTTTCAGCCATGTCAGGCATGAATGTTTTCCTCTGGCAGGACCCTCATGCTGCTACAACCTGCCAGTCCATGCTCCTCGTAGCATCCTTCTAGCGCTGCTTATTTACAGTCCCCTCCCACCAAAACATCTTCAGCCCTGGCAGGCCACGTCTTGGGGGTGGGGGTGGGGTTAGAAGCCATACAGATGTTGTAAGTTTGGCCATCACAACAACTACTTCAGAGTGGAGAATCCACTTGCCACCAGTTTACAGTTTAAAATGGAAAAGAACTGGTGGGCGGGGGAGAAGGAAGCCCGTACAGCATCGAAAAAAAAAACATCCTGTCAGTTTTTGCCTCATGGAAGAATGTTATGCTAGTCAGGGTGGCCAAGAAAGCCTAACTGTCAAAAACTGCCTAATGCAAGACAGCTGCTTTTGCTGCACAGACTAACAAAAAGCTGGTTGTCACATCTCGCCATATGGAGGCGTTTTCTGATCGGCATTGTCTGTTCACTTAACCGCCTACTTCTGAGAGACGTTTGGGGGCTTGGTAGAACAAGTGGTAATTGCCTACTGCAGGATGGCCATGCCATGAGGAAACAATGGCTCAGAGCATGTACAGAGTGTCAGCAGAAAGTCACAGCAGTCACCTCACCTGGACAGGTGTGGTGGGGAGTACTAGAAACGTTTAGGTCCTGAATTATTTTTTCAGGCTTCAAGGAACCCTGGAACTGGGCCGGAAATGAGGCTGCTCCTCCCTGCCCCCTGAGGGGTACGCTTCAGGCAACTGATGAAGCGGCTTCTATTGCATGAAAAGTGAAGCCACAATAAAACTGACTTTATTGAACTTCAAGAACCTCCCCTCCCCTCCCCAACACACACCAATTTTCACTGCAATGTTCTAACATGGCTACATCTCTGAAAAGCTTCTCTGTCCCTTCTGCCTGGGGGCTACGTTCAGGCTGCCACTCTGTTCTCTGCCCCAAGGCAGGCCAAAATGGCCTGTGGAGAAGCAAGCAGCCACCAGCCCATCAAAGGCCACGGAACAAGAATCTTCAGCCGGAGAGAGAAAAGGTCGTTTTTGCATTGACCAAGAGGGTGCTTGCGGCAACGGCAGACAGAGTGAGGAAGCGGGAGGTGAAAGAATCCCCATCCTTCCCGCTACCATCTTGTTGCTGAGGCAACAGGGGCTGCTGCAGGGATGCCAGGCTCCAGGTGGGGCCTGGGGATCCCCCAGAATGACGGCTCGTCTTCAGATGATAGATATCTGTTCCACTGAAGGAAATGGATGCTTTAGAGCAGGGGTAGTCAAATTGAGGCCCTCCAGATGTCCATGGACTACAATTCCCATAAGCCCCTGCCAGTGTTCACTGGCAGGGGCTCATGGAAATTGTAGTCCATGAAAATCTGGAGGGCCACAGTTTGACTACCCCTGCTTTAGAGGGAGGACTCTGTGGCACTATACATCGTGCAGGACCTTGTCCTCTCCAAGCTCTGTTCCCAAATCTCCAGCAGGACTTGCCTAATTTGGATCTGCTAGCCATACTCCCTCACCCCCAGTCAGTGGCCAGGCAGGCAAGATCTGATAACCCTCCTATGCTTCCAGAAGCTGAAAAACTACCCCACCCCATCTTCCCCCCACCCACCCTCAAATCCACCTCAAAGCTGTTGCACCTTCTGGTTTGAAAGAGAACAGTGAAATGAAGCTACCTTTTACATCTGACCTGGCCAATGGAGACGAGATGGGTGTAGGAAGAAGATAAGGGGCTCAGCTTCCTCAGGCTGCCTCAGATTAAAGCAGGGCTGGGTGGGGGAGGGGGGAGATCCTATCTCTGTCCTGAGATATCAGCCAGTTTATCCTTGAATTGAAGCCAATTAAAGCTGGGCGGGAGATAATCAGACTCTCCTCCCGACAGGAAGAGGGGCCAGGGAAAGGGGGGGGGGATTGACACATTGCAGAAGAAGGCTGTTGGACTGACAAACTTAGCTTGTTATTATGGTTATTTATTATTTATTATATTTATTGTTGTGGTGGAAGGTTTTGGGGTGGGCTGAAACGGATGTGTAGGTCAAGGGGGAATTGTTCAAAAGATCCCAGCAAAAGAACAGCACAGTGTCGGATTATTTTCTGGGTGGTTTAGGTTCTCCAGAGCTGCTTCCACATGGAGAGAATTTTCTGTGCAGCTCTCCCTGCTATTGTGAAAGCAGAGACATTTCTGGTGGCAACAGAGCACTTTACCATGCGTAACCTCCCTACAGCAGCCATCAGTGGTTTTAAAAAAATAAATAAAACAGGAATTGCTACAGCGTTATAAAAATCTCCTGTTGTTGTCAACTCGTTTTCCATTCTGGAAGTTGTCCTAGCCCTTCTTGTTGGGGAGTTATAATGGGAAAGGAGCAGGTTGCAATGGAAGTTGGGAATTGGTAGATCATAGCAATAATCCTTAACACTATTTTGCTCCCTTATATATTTGGAAAACAGCCTCCTGGGAGGAGACTGTCGAGGGCCCTGTCTGTCCAGGTAGGTACCTGCTGATTTCCCTGTATTGCATTGTGAGTGAGGAGCCCTATCCCTAGATCTCAGTGACTAGGAGGGTTCAAAGAAGCTTCATGGGAAAGCAGCCATCTCCTCTGCCAGTTTTCCCGAGCCAGAGCATGACCGGGAGCCTTAATGAACATGACAAAGCTATGCGCACAAAGCTGCCTGTTGCGGGGCTTAATTTGATTTCTCACTTGAGATGCCGAGACAATCTGGAAATACCTTTGGATTAATTTGCCGTTTGCAATTAGCCTTCCTAGAGTCCTTGGATTCTGCCTTATGCAGTCAGCTCTCCCAGCTTCCAGGATGGTCGGTGCTGCGTAGTTTGCTGGCAGGGGCTCATGGGAATTGTAGTCCATGAATATCTGGAGGACCACAGGTTGACTACCCCTGATGTAAAAGAAGAAGAAGAAGAAGAGTTGGTTCTTATATGCCACTTTTCCCTACCCGAAGGAGGCTCAAAGCGGCTTACAGTCGCCTTCTCATTCCTCTCCCCACAACAGACACCCTGTGGGGTGGGTGAGGCTGAGAGAGCCCTGATATCACTGCCCGATCAGAACAGTTTTATCAGTGCCGTGGCGAGCCCAAGGTCACCCAGCTGGCTGCATGTGGGGGAGCGCAGAATCGAACCTGGCATGCCAGATTAGAAGTCCGCACTCCTAACCACTACACCAAACTGGCTCTCTGTAGACCACAGACTATAAGCAGCACCACAAAAGTCATGAATCCACAGCATCGGGGTGCCACAGTGGGCCAAAAACATGGTTGAAATATATGGATACTCATGATTTTTGCATTTGGCTACACAAACTCACCATAAGATCACTTCTTCTGTCGATAGTCACAGTATACGCCACAAAAATCACAGATCCACACTTTCGTGGAAATGCCACGGGGCAGAAACATGACTCCAAATGTCGGATCCTCATGGATTCTCAGGGTTTTTGTATCCAGTCAACCCCATGGGTACTCCTGATGCCCATTTCAGTCATCACCCCTTAAGTCCATAGGAAACCATGCTCCCCTCTAAAACTATGACATGGGAAGGTAGGTGGGTGGATGACCACCCCCCAGGGCCAAAGGGGAGAAGGGTAGACACTGGACAAGACCCAGAAACCATGCCTACAATGAGATGATACAGTCAGGGGGCTCCACAGTGAATTCCACATGTAAAGCACCCCAGGAAACAGCTAAACAGCTAATGAACTCAAGTGAACCCAAAGGTATGTGAACACGGGGCGGCGGTTTCCATGCAAATTCAGGTTTTGGGGTTCATAACTTCCCCCCAACCCACGATCCCCCACAAATCCAACGAATTTCCATTTTCCAGGTTTGTGCCCACCTCTAAATAGGACAGAGCTAGAAGGAGATAGACAGTGCCTTTACTTTTGATTGTTCCATCCTAAAGACTGCGATACCGGAGGAGGAAAAGGGCAGGGAAGGTTTCAGCCAATGCTGCATCTTGGAAGGACTTTGGCGGGGAGCTGGAAAAGAGAGCAAATTAAAAGCAGCCATTAGCTCCTGTGGAGAGCTTCATTTAAAAAGTGTTCCTTCAAGCGCCCTTTCTCCGCTGCTTTGTATTCTGGCTTCAAAAGGCCTCTGAACTCCTCCAGGGGGGAAAACACCCGGACGCAAGCCAACCTTGTACCTTTTGGCTACATGAATCCTGTTACCTGAACGCGAGCACTTTCATCTTCTGAAACCCATTTCTGTCCAGAGAATTAGAGAACCAAAAGGAAATTTCACTCTG
The DNA here is from genome assembly GCF_049243985.1 of Paroedura picta. NCBI lineage: Eukaryota > Metazoa > Chordata > Lepidosauria > Squamata > Gekkonidae > Paroedura > Paroedura picta. Next base: position 12,745,530 of record NC_135381.1, on the reverse strand, counting down.
CTAATGCAAAACGCGTTCTCTCTGCGCTGACTTGGAGCGTTGTGTTCTCAGAAAATGCTTGGAAGTTGGAGCAAGCACAGGCTGAAATCTCAGTAGGGGCAGAGGAACAAGATTTCTGCCTGTTCTAACGGGCCTTCTTGAGGGAGGGGAGTCCAGTGTTGCAGGCACCTGTTTTGTCCCAGTGTCTGATGTTTGGCCACCATGGTGTGGTGGTGAAGAGCAGCCGGCTCCAATATGTAGAGTCGAGTTTGATTCCCCATTCCTCCACATGCAGCCAGCTGGGTGACCTTGGGCCAGCCACGGTTCTCTTCCGAGCTCCTTCAGCCTCACTTACCCCACAGAGTGTCTGCGATCATAAGCCGCTTTGAGACTCCTTCGGGTAGTGAAAAGCAGAGTACAAGAAACCAGCTCTTCTTCTTTTTGCTGTGAGCAGTAGCTTCACTGTCATTCCTCAGGGTTTGCCACCCTCTACCAGAATCTGCCCCAAATAAGTCTCTCAGTCAATAGGTGGAGGCAGCTTGGAAAGGGGGGTTCTTCTCCCTTCTCATTGTTTCACCTACAATGGTAATGCAGGAGGAGGCCGTGGGTGACTTGCCTCTGGTGTTAGGGCTACAGGCCAATCCTGATCTGAGTAGCAACATGAGGTTGGCAAAGCGAGTGAGGGAAGCACACCAGCTTGCCCACCGTGGCAGTCAGCCTCCTGCCCTTGCCAACTATCTATCTATCTATCTATCTATCTATCTATCTATCTATCTATCTATCTATCTACTAATCTATTCATCCATCCATCCACCCACCCATCCATTTGATATTTCAGTTTATAGGCTGCCCCTTTCTTCATGGTCTCGGGGTAGCTGACACAATAAGTTTAAACCAATGCAATCAATTTAGGTTTTAAAATGCATTAAAACAATTTTAAACAATTTTAATACATCACTCCTGCTCTCCCTATGTGCTGAAGCAACAGAAACACATGAGGCTTAAAGGTTAGGACCATCACCTTAAACCTGATCCGGAATTCAATCAGCAACCAGTGCAGCTCATAGAATCATAGAGTTGGAAGATACCTTCAGGGTCATGTAGTACAACCCCCTGCACAGTGCAGGAACTCACAACTACCTGCTCACTCACAGTGACCCAAATTTAATGCCCAAGCGATCCCTCCACCAAAAATCTCCAGAATCCAGCCTGGCCTGGAGGAACCATCCCAAAGTGTCAATTAGCAATTCCCTGGGTATGCAAGGAAGAGCCACAAGAGACAAACATTGGCACATCCCTTCCTGCCCACCCACTCACAATCTGCCTAAGTTCATACAATCAGCATTTCTGTGAGATGGCTATCTAGCTGTTGGAGAACCAGTTGTGTATGCACTCTTCCAGGGGATCCTTGTTAGGGAATGGCCAACTGGGAATTTCCCATGTAAGTTTAAGGGCCATTCTACCCCTGGGGTTGGGCTTGTCCTTTTGCGGCCACACACTTTCCTTCAGTGGAGCCCATTCTCTGGGATGGCCTCCCCAAGGAGAGGAGGTTCACAAAGTCCTGTTGCTGCTTACAGAACATTCCCAAGCAAGGCAAAGCTACGCTGTGCCAAAAGGACTCTTTAAGATTGCCAGCAGCAAGCTTGCAAGGATGGCCTTTGAAAGAGCTGCCAGCTTGGCCGGTGATGGCCTTTGCAGTTTTTGGCAGTGCTGAGATTATTGATTGTCATCATCTGTATTGGTCTGATGGAAATCTTCTCGGGCACTGCATGCTCGAATGTGGTCGTTAGCTGCTCCGAGCCGGGTAAAGAATGTGCAGCATGCATATTTAAACAACTAAATAAATGATGCAAATTTTGCAAGTCTGTTTGATTTGCATAATTTATACAACTTCAGCGTCCATGGATAGAAGCCCTGTGCAGGGGAGGGAGGGAGATGATGCTCCAAGAGCCCCAGAGAGCCCAGAGAGCCCAATTCTGGCCCTGCCTCCACTTCATCATGACTAGGGTGTGCGACTTTCCCCATAAAAAAGAGGCGTTTGATCTCTGCTGACTTGCCCAGAGCAATGACGGGGCTGCAAGGAGAGGATGCATAACACCTCCCAGTGCCCACCTCTGCCTCTAGCCCTGCCACTTAATCATTCCACGAAGAGAGATTGCTCTGGTGGTCTTCGGTTTCTGCAAGCAGATACCCCTCTAGCTTCTGCTCTGATTCTGGGTCTCATAAATTCAAGGTCCAGAGGTCAGCCCAAGTTCATTCCTCCCGGCAAGCCAATTAAAATCCTCCTCTCTGCATATTTGATCATGCGTCGAGCAGCATAATAGCAGCACTGTAGTAAGCCGATCAGGACTTGCCTCATTTAATACCTGTCGTTTAAATAAAAAACTTCCTCCCCCTTTGCAATCACGTCTATGTCCTGAGTGGCTGGTGGGGATCACAAGACTCTGGATAGCATCTCTTGAAATGAAAGAGAAAGCGCCCAAGCACCAAGCTGCTAAGTTCATGTTTACCATACCAGGATACTCACATTGTCGAAACAGGACGCTGGTGGTGCTCTCAGGCGGTTACCAGGTTTGGCCATGTTATTTGGCAATCTTTATCAGAGGCCGGCTTCAAGCAGGCAGTCATGAGCTGCCTGCAGCTCAAAAGATTCCCTTCACAATAACCAAACCCCAGGTGATTGTCTCTGCAAGTCACGTTCCTCTCCTCCTGAATCTTCCAGCTCCCTTCACAAGGAAAGGCTGCTCCTAGGAGAAAGCCAATTTGGTGTAGTGGTTAGGAGTGCGGACTTCTAATCTGGTGAGCCGGGTTTGATGCCACGCTCCCCCACATGCAGCCAGCCTTGGGCTCGCCAGAGAAAGCTGTTCTGACCAAGCCTTTCACCTGCAGGTGGTGTGGGCAAGAAGTAGGGATGCCAGCCTCCATGTGGGGGCCCAGATCTCCCAAAGCAGAGAGAGTTCATCTGAAGCTTTGGAAGAAGCACATTATGGCCTGATGTGCCACTGAGTTTCCTCCTGTCCCCAAACCACGTTCTTCCAAGGCTCCACCCCCAAAATCCCTAGATTTTTCCAGTCCAAAGTAGGCACCCCTAGCAAGAATTGATCTTATGATAGGTGTCAGGGGTCTTTTCCTTCCGTCCCTGGAAACGCCAGGGACTGGGTTCACAGCACAGTCCTAAACAGAGTTACTGTCAGTCAATCCACCGGATTTAGAAGGGTGTCACTCTGGTTTGGACTCTAGCACAAGTGACACTTTCACATGCAAAGACCGTGTTCTGCTTGTGAGCTGCGGACGGGGCCTGCTGTGGTCGCACTTCAGTCCCATGAAAGAGACACAGGAGGAGCGGCCTCACCGAAGGCACCGTTTGGTTTTCAATCCGAAACTATCCTCCCTCACCTTTCAAGGGAGAATAGCAAGACGGCGTTCCTCATTAGAACGAATCAAAGGTTAATCTGCTCAAGTTAATCCCCAATTAAAAGGTCAGCTCCAGTTAACCTCATTAAAAGAGGCGAAAGGAGTTAACGCTACTGGGAATAATATTCTGCAAATTGAAAAGAACTCTGTAGAAGGAGAACCCAGCCCAGCCCATGCAACATTCACTGCTAAAGATCGGGGAAGCACTTAACTAATTATGTGCGACTCAGGGGTAGACTGTTTTTTGCAGTCAGGAGGTCCCGGGTTCACTCCTCGGCATCTCTGGCCCAAAGAATCTGGTAGAAGGCAATGTGAAAGAAGTCTCCCTTTCAAAGCTGTTGCCAGTCTGACCTTGACAAACCAAAGGTCTGGCACACTATAGGTCGGCTTCGTGTGTGGCCAGGCCCAAGAAAACTCTCTGAATTGCCACCCGCTCATGTGAATAGAATCTTGACATTAAGATGCGACTGAACCCTGACAGGGGAAGATAACACCTAAGTCAGCGGTTCTCAACCTTCCTAATGCCGCGACCCTTTAATACAGTTCCCCATGTTGTGGTGACCCCGAGCCATAAAATTATGCAAGGGTTCTTTCACAGAAATTAAACCGAAACTGACCAATGGCGTGAAGATCCATTGTTCATAATTGTCTATAAATTAGCTTTTTCCCGGGGTTTCTCAGTTCAGTTCTGCCTCTTGTCCCACCATGCCGATCTCACTCTTTTCCGCTGCTCCAGACAGACAAATGCTCTATCTCAATCTACCCTGCAGGGCTGTTGCGTAGATGGCACCCCCAGGCCAAGCTGCTTGCCCTGCAGTGACCTCTGTGAAAGGGTCGTTCGACCCCCAAAGGGGTCCTGACCCCCAGGTTGAGAACCACTGGCCCAAGTCCTTTTCCCGCCATGTATAGACATAAGGAATGAATATAGAGGGAGGGGCTGGATTGGGAGGAAAGGCACACCTTGTCCTAAACATGTTCACTGCAAGAGGGGTGGACTAGATGATCCAGGAGGTCCCTTCCAACTCTATGATTCTAAGAGGTATGTGGATTGTGCACACTTAGTGATCTGTCTCCCTGCTTTTTCAGGGTGCCCAGTTATGGCAACAGATACCGGTGTGCCTGGCACCCACTAAGTGCCACTGAAGATCCAATTGGCTATGAGGATTCAAATACCATTCTTTCAGCAGCAGCGTCCTTCTCTCATCCATCTTTCCCTGTATAATATGAAAACTGCCCTTCACCCCACACACACATTGGCGCTTCCTCTGTGTGTGCTGTTTGTTTCCTGAGGCTGCCCTTCCTTGCTTGGTAGCATCTCCCGCAGCACTCAGAATCCCAAAGGCCAAGGACCGCTGCTTGCGTGTGTGTGTCCATTGTGTGTACATTATAACGGACGGGCAACTGCAGCTGGTTAACTTGTTGATTTTTAACTTGTTTATACTGTGCATTGTTTATTGGTTTTTACTGTGTTTTCCACTGTGTAAACTGACCCGAGACGGTATTCCGAGAGGGGCGGTATATAAATACATGAAAATAAAATTTAAAAATAAAATAAAATCAGGGCGATGCTCGCTGCCACTTCATAGAATCACAGAGTTGGAAGGGACCTCCTGGGTCATCTAGTCCAACCCCCTGCGCTATGCAGGACACTCACAATCCTGTCGCTCATCCACTGTAACCTGCCACCCCCTTGAACCTTCACAGAATCAGCCTCTCTGTCAGATGGCTATCCAGCTTCTGTTTTAAAATCTCCAAATATGGAGAACCCACCACCTCCCAAGAAAGGGGGGAGTGGCGAAGCCTTGACTGAAAAAGTGGGGCATGGGAAGAAACAAGACAGCCAGCATCACACAGGTGTAGTGGAAGGCAATACCAGCCTAAAAGAGCAGGAAGGGGGAGGCGGCAGGAGTGCTGAAGGAACCAATTGGCTTTCAGAAGGTGTGGGCGGAGTCAGGCGCATGAAGATCAGCTACCATGTTGGATTTGACAGATGAAGATCCGTCAGCCATAATTAAGCAGAAGAAAAGTCTCAAGCTGGAGATGGTGAAATTATTTATTCCAGTGTTCAAAACGATTTCAAAACAGATTCCCAGGTATAGTCCATTTTTGCTGTCTTTATCAGTGATCTTCATCAGTGATGTTCTCAATATCGTTAATAACTCAATCTTCTCTAATGGTATTTTTATGGGCAGTGAAATTATAAAAAACATACCTTAGTCTCTGATAGCCTCAGGGTCACTGCTGTAGAGTAATTACACATTGTGATATTAATATTAGTAGACCCCTACAAATTTGGATACCATGTGACTAGTTTGGGAATAAACTACAGAAACCAAGACATTATCAGAGTCTAAGCAGAACATCACTGATGAAGATATCGAAAACGGACTATACCTGGGAATCCCTTTTGAAACTGTTTTGAGCACCATGTTGCATTCGGGCCGCTGAAATTTTGTTGCTGGAGATTTTGCACAGCCGGGACGCTTTGGAGAGACAAGTGGCTACGTCAACAAGATCCGCTGTCAGTCCCGCACCAAATCACAGCCTTTGCCACTGGAGAATAAATTAACATTTCCCAATGGCTCAGTCGAGGTAGGATTTGTCTGAAGATTACGCCGATTAAATCATCAAGCACCATAATCCCCCCTAACAAGGCTGCAAGAGGGATATGAAAATACAGATATCAGCTGCTAAGGCGCAGCAGAGGGATGGCAAAGTCATCTCCCAAAGGCACCGGCTGTTGTTGATGTCTTGGTATGCCGCACACACAGCTTCTGTTCCCCTTCTCGGAGGAAAACAAGGAGACTCTTCCGCTCGTCACACTCCTATGCAAACCAAGGATCGCTGTCCAGGTTTCCCACCCCAAGCCACATCCAGACACACATGCAAACCAGGGCTGTGAGTAAATTTCAATTATTCGTCTCACATATCTCCATTGCGATGCTGTTTCTCCTTTGTGAGGAAAAAAGCTCCAGACCCCCATTTTCACACCTTTCTATTTCCTCGTGCTGCCCTTTCTCCATGAAACGATGCAGGTTTCAACCCTGTTTTTGCATCAGCTGCTGTTTTAAGAATTTGGGGGGGGAGGGGTGTTGATTTTATTTATTTATTATTCGATGTATTCCCTGCCAATCCCAGACTGGCTTGTGGTGGGTTACAGTTTATAACCCCCACCATAAAATCACACACACACAAAACAGCCTTACAAAATCCCCAGTGATAAAAATGATGCTCATTCCCGTGCCCCTCTCCCCATAGCTCAAGGAACCCCCTCCACCTGGTGGCTGGTGGGGGGAGAGATGTAATGGGGAGTTAGCTTGATATTCCAGCTAAACCGAGGATGGGCCCGCTGAGCCACATTGTCCCAGCCTCAACCAAATACCTGTCGGAAGAGCTCCGTCTTACAGGCCCTTTAATACGGCCAGTTTTCCTTTAAAAATATTTTGTAAACTTTTGCTTGTTCCAAACTTTTGCAAAAGCTGCATCAGAAATACTTTGTATGGAAAGCAAAGGAGAGAAAGATTTGAAACCTGCTTGGAGCATTGCAATTTGATCCCGCTGTGCTTCCAAAGAGCTCAAGGCAACATCTATGATTCTTCCCTCCTCTAAACTGTCCTCTAAAGTAACTGTGGGAGGTAGAGGCTGGATGGAGAGAGCAAGTCCGGCTTGAGATCACCTGGTGAGCTTCATAGGCAGACCCTTTAACTCAGCCTGTTTTCAACTTTGGACTGTGGAGGAGCCCTTCAAATAAATTGTCAAGCTTCGAGGACCTGCAAAAGTGATGCCAGCTGGCCCTACTGCCCTGCCATGCCCCCTGGAAGCGGCATAACCATCCATACCCTTTCCCCTCCTTCCATCTTTACTACTACTACAGTGGCTTTGCCTCATGTAGGCCAGAAAGAAGGGCAGGAAGTAAGAAGACAATCCAGACCCCCTATACCAGGGGTAATCAAACTGCGGCCCTCCAGATGTCCATGGACTACAATTCCCAGGAGCCCCTCCCAGCAAATGTTCCCCACCTCTCTGAGCCATTTAGACCCCTGCTTTCTGCTCCCTGGAACTTAGCTGTTTTTTTTGTTTGTTTGTTTTGTTTTTTTGTGAAGACCAGAAAGTAGAGGCTTTTTTGGCGCTCGGACCTACCAGGTGGTTGTCCAACCTAAATGTTTCTTTTTGCCACATTTCTAAGGCACTTCCAAAATGCCCTCAGAGCTACACCTGATCTTCAGTAACAAGCTGTGCCTCTCGTTATAGTTTTATTTTTGCCCTTTCCGCAAGGGGCTCAGAGCAGCGCATGTTTTTACGAGCATCTATGCATCCTATATGCTAAATACTGTGTTTTTCTGAAGAGTTATAGCTGCCTTTCACCTTCTACCAGATAAGTGTGTTTAGCTGCTGACCTGTGGCGAAGGATTACAGGGGAGGTCAACGCTTCATGCCTCTCATGCGCCGAGTACGTAAAACCTGCGCTCGTGACCTTAGACCTAAATCTGAGAGGAAGTTTTGTTCTCCCCGTACTTGTAGAGAGAAGGCTGAAAAAACGATGCAGGGGAGAACAGCTGAGACCAGTTCTGCTCGGTGGCTAGCATTTTCAAATACTTGCTTTATACATAAGTATGTAACCAACTCCGTCCATGGAGGAACAGTAAATGAGGCTATCCTGAGGCTTGTGCTTCTTTTAAATCCAGCGAGACTTCCACCCACAAACCCGCCTGGCAATTACAGGTGAAAACTGACACAGGACATTAAGAGCAATCACCTGGGTTGTTTGCAACTCACATGACAGATTAGATTGAGTTTAGACTGAGCTCAGACTTAACCGTCAAGCCTTGCCTTTCCCTCCTAGGTTAGGCGAGTGATCCACCTTGAAAGCTTCAGGGAACACACATTCGTTGCATTGCCTTCCTTGTTGCCAAAAAAACAAAGCCAATTTTGTTTGGGGGAAAAAAAATCGCCTTTTACAAAAGGTTTACAACTGGTCTGGGGACAGTCATGTAGTTACAGGCGCTGGCCTATAGGAGCTGAGCACAAGCGGGCTTTGCCCCAGCTCATATTGACCATGCCGGGAGCATGTAGCTCCGTTAGCCTTCATCTTGTTGCCGAAGAAACATTTGAGCACCTTGAAAGCTTTCAAGCAGGCCCTGCTGTGCTCAGAAACGGTCTCTCTGCCTCGCCCCTCACGGAGCAGATCAATGCTCCTCTGCAGATCCGGCACCTCCAGCAGCCTTTGCAACCAAAGTACCGCTCACTGACGTCTTCCCCCTTTCAGCGCTGTACCTGGCCTTGCGTTACCCCGCAAGGACTCGGAAAATCATTACGACGACTGCTTTAATTCCGTGCCAACCCTCACTGCCCTCTGGATGATATTGCAGAGAAGGAACAATCCACGTGCCTTCCTGGAGGCAGGGGGGGGGGATGACATCCGGAATAGGGGAGTCTACTGGATTATGGGCCCACACTTCTCAGCCCCTTTGCGTCCTGATTGGTTGTGCTCAACCCAGGTGGCCAACCTACATGACAGGAGACGTCTTCAAATGTGTCGAGTTTCTGCCTGCGGCGGTCCCCCAGTGTGCCTGAAGTTCTAAAGACAGCCTACTCACAGGTAACCGAGGAAACCTGTGAATAGATTGGACGTCTCTCCCCTTCTTTCTGTCCTGTTAACTAACTCAGCCACATGAAGTTACGTCAAAGCATCCTGATTAAAAGAAAACACCACTAACCTCTCCTGCGTCCCAGCTTGCCAGGAACAAGTCTGACATTTTTTACATCTCAATTACATTTTAATATGTATAAGTTGTATTTCATGGGTTGGGGGGAAGGGAGAAAGAGAGTCTCTGCTGTGAATCAGGGAGCGTATGTTGATGGGAGAAAGTGGAGGTGGGGAATGATTAAATGCACAGCTTAAGGGTGCCAGTCAAAGCTCCCTTCTTCAGATGCAGAATCTTTGGGGACTAATTTAATGAGCTCTTTCTTCATGACTATTTTGGGTCAGAAGCAGGCATGCATGGGCATGTGCATTTACAAATGTTGTTGTTGTTATCCATTCATTCGTGTCCGACCCTTGGCGATTCTATAGGAAAGTCTTCACCATGCACCCGTCTCTGACTGCTTCTTTTAGTTGGTTCATGGTCATCCCTTTGTCGGCTTTGATCGTGTCAAGCCAGCAGATCCTTTGACGACCACATTTCCTTTTGCCACTGACCATGCCAAGCATTAATGATTCTTCTAGCGAGTTTGACCGCATGATGTGTCCTAAGTAAGTGAGCTCTAGCCGTGATATCTTGCCTTCTAATGACATAGTTGGTTTGTTCCTCTTTAAAACTATCTTGTTGGTAACTATGGCTATGTATTCGCAGCATTTGTCTCCAACACCATAATTCGAAAGCATCTATTCTCCTCCTGTCTTCCTTCTTCAGGGTCCAGCTTTCACATCCATAGGTTGTTGTGGGGAAGACAACGGCGTTAACCAGCCGGCACTTTGCATTAGAGGCTGATATCCTTACTCTTCCATATTCGGTTCATGCCTAACATTGCGTTCCGGTCCAGTGTTCCCCTAAAAGAGGGGATTGGGAGCTGTGGCCACTCCTATGCAAACCACAGTATCCCAAATGCAGCTTGTAGCGGACGTTTGCTATTGCGGTCTTTTCCCAGGTGGGTTGCCTGGCTCTGCACAGATGGATGGTCACCTGCAGCACTTCCCTGGTGCAGTTCTCACCGCTCCACTTCTACATAAGCAAAAGGGGCGGGAGGAGCATCAGCCCTCCTATACTCCTTGAGCATTCCTGGCAAGTGGCTGGCATAGCAACAAGGAAGAGACAAGCTCCCGTTAAAGAGGCCAGCGACTGAGAAGTCACAATTTGGCTGGAATGCACTGGCTTGCTTCTGAAACTTGAATCGACATGAGATTCTGTTGACATTATAACTGGAACCATGGCAGTGTGAAATTGGAAACACGGCATCGCACAGGCCCCATCCCACTCCAGCTGGCATAAAAAAAGACACGCATGCTCCAGAAAGATTTACACCCTCCGTGAGACTCATCAGAATGCAGGGGCAGAAGGGTGCAGTTTCCACTTGGAAATCCCCCACAGGCTACCGCAGGGGTAGTCGACCTGTGGTCCTCCAGATTTTCATGGACTACAATTCCCATGAGCCCCTGCCAGCAAACGCCGGCAGGGGCCCATGGGAATTGTAGTCCATGGACATCTGGAGGACCACAGGTTGACTACCCCTGGGCTACAGGACTTCTGACTCGTTATGTCACTTCTACGAGCATAAGCGTATGACCTGGCCTGGACTCATCTGGATAACCACCACAGATAGCCACGGGCTGGCAGGGGCCCATGGGAATTGTAGTCCATGGACATCTGGAGGGCCGCAGTTTGACTACCCCAGGTTTGGGCTGCCGCTTGTGCCAGGGCTAGAAAGGGCAAGTTGGCAGAGCTGCTAGAGCAGCCGCCAGCTTAGAATCTCTCCAGAGTTCAGGGAAGAGACTCCTCGCTCGAGAAAGCAGCCGTTGGCCCATCTGACAGGTAGCTCCCGAAGCAGTTGTTCTTGCTAGGATGGTGGCCCCGTGCCAATCTGAATATGCAAGTGGGTGGCAGCAGACTGAATCTGTTTTGTTAATTTGCACGAGCCTGCGGGGATCTTTCTGGATTGAAAAGCGGAGCAGAAAGGAAACCTATGCATATGGTCCCTTTGGTTTGCCTCCTCTGGGAAGATGGCGCTTACAGTTGGGTTACAAATGCAGGGGACACACAGCATTCACAGGAGCATAAAGAGCCCTGATGGCTCAGGGCAGTGGGGCTCTGAAAGAGCATCCTGTTTCCAAAGGTAAACACCCACCTGCTTCTGGAAATTCCTGAAGCAGAGCACGGAGACTTGTTTACTTCTGGCCTCTCATAGGTGGAGGTATACTACCTTTGAGCATGGCCATTTCATTGAGCTCTCCTGGTTGTTAATGGGACCATTCTCTGCAGATCTATTTAAATAGCACCTATCACCCCTTCTGGAAGAAAGCAGCACAGGTCAATTACTCGAGACTATTTTGCTTTAATTTAGGTGCCTTTCCAGGCTTGTAAGCCTGTCTGCATCCAGACACAAGAGACCCCAGTGTGTGTGTGTGTGGGGGGGAGGGTCAGCCAATAATGCGAAGAGACATTCACCTGCTCATTTTTAAAAAATCATATAGTATGTCTTTAGGAGATCCTAAAATTCTCTGGCTGGCAGGCAAGGACATTGGGATATGGTTTGCCATTGCTGTCCCCATGTCATGACCCTTAACGTTCCTTGGAAATCACCCAACCAAGTGCCAGCTGCTCATCCAAGGAATTATGGTGCAGTGGTTAGCCCCTAATGTTAGCTCAACACAAAGGGGAAAAGGTCAAAGCAACAAGTTCCCCAAAAAGGCTCTGCTGGGACCTGGCTTAAGCAAAATCAGATGAGATCCAGGTGTGTGTGTGTGTGGGGGGGGGGGGAGACGATTGGATCCAACCCATAGTGGTATCTGTGAGCCGGAAGGGACAGCCCACTGGAGATGTGCTCCCCCCCACACACACACACTGCATTTAATTCCAGACATGCAAAATTCCCTTTGCTGCTTATAAGCTCTTTTAACGCCTGGTTGATTAAATTAGCTTTTCTGTCCTCATGGTGAGGAGGGGATTGCGAATAGATTGTGCCAGGGCTGGGACGGTTCCATGTCAATTTTGCAAGCTTGTTTGGCACTCTGCAGTGATAAGCTAGAGGATTATCCTTTCGGAAGGAGAAAACACATACAAGATGCACGCACGTGCGCGCGCACACCTGCACACACATACACCGAACCAGCTGGTTTGTGCACTTCGGAGGCTGTGTGGTCTCTGACCAAGGACCATCAGGGAATCCTGGACTCCATCTCAGAAATTCTGCCATTTCACTCGGCACTGTGCTAAAAAGCAGATCTCAGAACCCGAGGTTGATATATTTTTTCATTCAGCAATTTCAGTAATTTTAACACCTCAAAAGGACAGTGGCGAAAATCGGCTTCATCTGGTCATGTGCTGATTTGGGAGCAACGGCCCTGGCTGAGCTGAGAGCTCAACTTTCTCAGCCTCTTAATGGCTGTGTGAAGGCCCCATGGAACGTTACCTTCAAGTACAGGAGACATGATGTCCCCTTGGATGTCCTACACTGGCTCTCCAGTCTTCAATGTCCAGGGAAAACCCCTTGTCCTTACCTTTAGAACTCTCCACAATTTCCTCCCATCTTTTAACACAACTCTTATATTTTGCCCTTCCCAGCAGCTCAAGGCGAATGACGTCAGGATTCAAGCGCACAATTTAAAATGCGAGCAATCAAGCACAAATACCAAGCAAGGTTATAAAATCAAAATTTTAACACAAGATTTAAGAAACCTACAAGCTGCCGCCTCCTCGGGGTTATAATTGGCTGTTGAATTGAACTGGGGGAGGGACAATATACAATTCAAGCACACAATGTGTAAAGAGAACGGAGTTTCATATCCTGCTTATCACTGCCCGAAGGGGTCCCAAAGCGCTTACAATCGCCTTCCCTTCCTCTCCCCACAAGATATTCCCTGTGAGGTAGACAAGGCTGAGAGAGCTCCTGACAGGAATGCTCCGTCAGAACAGGACTATCAGGGCTGTGACTAGCCCAAAGTCATCCACCAGGTTGCCTCCTGTGTAGGTGCGGGGAATCAAACCCAGCTTGCCAGATTAGAAGCCACCACTCTTAACCACTATGCCATGCTGGCTAATGGGTGGATTTTTAAGCAGGGAGGCCAGTATGTTCTTGGTGTTCTCTCTGGCCTCAACCATAGGCCTGGGGGAACACCTCCACCTTACAGGCCCTGTTTAAGGCCCCAGGGGGGCCCTGATCTCATCAGCATTCCACTAGGATGGGGCCAGTGCAGAAAAGGCCCTGTCTGAAGCTCATTTCACTTCCTGGGGATCCTCAATAGGTGTTGGTTGCTTGATCTCAGCATTCTTTGGGGGATGTAGTAGAAGAGCCAGTCAGGTGATGCCCAGCAGGTGACGGTTGCAATCTGGGCCTACGTCTCTCAGCCCCAAGGCCTGCCATCCTTACCTGCTCAGTTCTCAGAAGTAGCACAAGAGCTCACAGGCTTGCTGACATAGCAGCAGGTCCCAGCATGCAAAGGTTTCAATGAGTAAAGCAAGGTACTGGATTTAAGAAAGAACAGATCGTTCTGAAGAAGGGATGGCTTTTATTTGCCACTTTTCTCTCAAAGCGGCTTACAATCACCTTCCCATTCCTCTCCCCACAACAGACACCCTGTGAGGGAGGTGAGAGCCCTGATACTACTGCTCAGTCTGAACAGCTTTCTCAGTGCTGTGACGAGCCCCGGTCACCCAGCTGGCTGCATGTGGAGGAGCGGGGGAATCAAACCCGGCTCTCCAGATTACAAGTCAGTGTTCCTAACTACCACACCCCGCATGTCACCTGGAAAAGTACCTTTGAAACAGAAGGCTGACGCCTTCCCCTGAAATTGCCTTCTGGCTCTGGGATTCAGAGGATTAGTGCCTCTGAATGTGGAGGTTCCCCCCCCCCCCAATCATCTTGGCTACTAGCCATTGACAGATTTATCCTCCGTGGAGTATCTAATCCCCCTTTAAAGCTATTATTTCCCATGGCCATCACTACATCCTCTGGCAGTGATTCTCCATGCAAAACATGCGTGCTGCAACTAAGCCACAGGCTCCCCCTCTCCAAGGCCGTTTCTACATGGTCATCACAGCCGTGCTGTGCCTACAAGGAAGGCTGATCGACCCTCCCCTTCTCCCCTCAAAATATCGCAAACGCTACAAGAATTCCCTGTTTAAAATCAGAATAAAGCTAGGAATGTGAGGATGTAGCTTCGGTAGATCTCTGAACTTTATTGATCCTTGTCGTTCCTGCACACAGAATCTGACCTATCTGGGTGCAGAACGTGAGACTCTCATCAGCCCCAATTCTGCCTTGAAGGAGTTGTTGGCTTCCGACACTCTTGAGGTTGAACTCTGCCCATTGTATGCTCCGGGTTCACGGAAGCCGAAGCCACACTGCCTGTGCTGATTTCCAAGGCATTTATTATAAAGAAGCATTTCACTACAAAAAAAACCTGGTCCTTTCCTAGGACAAAACAAATGCCAGCCCTTCACGGACTACGCAGCTGCTCTCAGAAATGTTTGCCTGCCAAGACAGCTCCTTTTCTTACCTTTCTGGTTTTCTTCCAAAGATCAAGTTAAGAAATCATTAAAACAAGCAAAAAAACCCTCACCGCTTTCAGAAATGCAGCAGACGGCTGGTCGGGGTTTCCGCCCCAACAGTGCTTTTCATTTTTTGGAGACAGACAGGGACGATTTTCAGGGCTAGTTCCCATGTGAGCAAGGGCCCCTGTGTCTCTAAGAACCAGTTCAGGCAGGAGCCTCTGAACCTGCAGCCGTGGGATCAGAGGATGGCTTCTATGATCCTGGGCTGCCTTCCACACCCCTCGTGGTTCAACTGTGACCAGGACATTTTCACTTTGGGGACAGCTCCTGAGCAGACTATATTAGCCTCCCCCCCTCCCCCCCATACATCAAGGGTGTGTCAAGGCAAGAAAACTACCCCCAATCAGCAGCTTGCTAGGCAACTGACCGAAAATGAACGCCTTGAAAAATAAAAGTGATTTGTGCAAGAGGAGAGGCTGCTGTACATTCCCAGGTCTGACGCGCACCAATTTGGTCGGAAGGCCTAGCGGGAAAGTGGGGACAGGAGCTCCAAATAAACTACCGGCGGCTGCAGGAAACACCCTTGAGCAACCCGTGTCTTACAGCTCCACTCCTAACGCAGCTTTGACTGCTGCCTGGCTGCAGACACAAAACTGCCAGGAAAGAGAAGAGAAAGCTGACACATGGCATACTCCGGTTCATAAGCAGAAGCCGGGATGCTACAGAAGCAGGAAGTCCGGGCGGCCGTGCGGTAGCCAGCTCTGTCGAAGGGCATACTTGAAAAAGAGGCAATAATAGCCCTCCTCCTATGGCTGGCTGAGCTGGGCAGATTGGCTCTAGGAGACTGTCTGGGAATAAAGCAAACACCACACAGCAGATTCCGGAGATTAAAAACAGTGTCTTTGAAGCAACTTGACTGCCACCACGAGGCCATAAGAAAGAACAGCACTTATGGAAGAGAAGCACTGTGCACCCAAAAGGCTAGCGCCATGGCACCATTCATTTACACTTCTGGGGACGCTCACGCACAAAGCCAAGGGCTGGCGACCGCAATCGGCATTGTGCGGAGAGTCCCTTCTCCGACAAGACCAAGGACGGTGAGCTGTTGTGACCACAAGGGGGCGTTGTGCAAAAGGTACTGCCACTTTGTGAAGCTCTGCTTACGCAGCCCCCACCCATCCACAGTCTAGTCCTTCCTTGGACCCACCTCCCCTCCCCCCCCCCCACACAGGAGACATCAAAACACCCCCGGCTTTGGGGCTATGAAAACCAAGTCCTTCAAGTCCTTTTGGAGTAACCAAGGGCAACTCCTTCAACTACACTTATAAAAAAACCAACGGTACTTTCAAGGTCTTGGAAAACTAACACCTTTTCCCCCTGCAACCCTACAGGGATAATGTCTCACAGGGTGGATAGCAACAGGCACGGCGGGAGGCTGAGTCTCCTCTTCTTCCCATGCCTTGCAGCTTTGCAGTCTGCAGCTGTGTCTCCTCAGAGAGCCTTTCCTCCACTGAGCCGGTATTGCTCAAGTCGAAGGTTAGAAGATACCATGCATACTCTTTACAGGGTGTCGAATGCAAAGATTAAAAACATTGGCATACATTCTCCTTAAACAGTCTTTGGATACAAGGGGGGGGCTAAACTGAAGCTTCCGGCCAAGCCCGAGGGCCTTGCCTGGGCTCACGAGAGACGAGGACAGCTGGAATAACGTGGGCAGCAAATAGACCGCTTGGGTGGGGGTTGAGGGAAGAGAATGAACATCTTCTGGCAAAATCCAGGAAGAGCAACTGCAAGTCTCCATAAGAGCTGATTGTCTTTAACACGCCGCAGAGCCACCAGTGCAGAGCATCACGCGGCTGACCGCCGGCGGATCACAAACGCCCCCCGCTGTAGCTGCCCAAGGTAGATCCTCATTTTTGTGCTGTCGCTGGTTTTCCTCACCCAGACCTGAAAAAGAAATAAGGCTCCTTATCCTCTCCGTTTTCTCCCCAAAAGCAGAAAAATTGCACATTTCATTACAAGAGCTGTTACAAGAACTATTGCACATTTCATTACTACAGTCAAAGAATCTATTTTTGGAAGACATGGATACTCAGGACCCAAATCCAATCGCCTGCAAGGAGTGTGCCATGTTTGCTGGCAGGGGCTCGTGGGAATTGTAGTCAATGAACATCTGGAGGACCACAGGTTGACTACTCCTATGCTAGAGAGAAGTCAGCTGAGACCCCCATGTATGGCTCAGAACAGGCATCGATCCCCATAACCAGGAGGACAAAAAACTTGGCTAGAAATAGCAGGCAGTTGTTTTCAGGAAAAAACGTAAGCCAGGCAACAGGCAGCCCAAAATCCTGACGAATGCCTGCAGGACCGTTACTAAAGAGCATCACATACCTCATTGGCTCCCACAGAACTGATCACACAGCTGATTTTGGTGTTCTCTTTCGATTCCAGATAAATAGCCTGGCTCTTGTGGTACCTGCAAAGAGAGTTCACCGCTGCTTTTAAAACGTATTTATTATACTTGTAGGACGCTGCTCCTGCCATGCCGTCTAGCAGCAGCTAGCAACAGATAAAACACATACAATAAAATACATAAAATCCCTGTAAACCTCAGACCCCTAACACCATAACAAAACTCCCCTCCCTGGCTTCCCCCCTAGTCTGCCAAGTCCCCAGGGCTGATGTTACTAGTAGGAAACACCAGAGGAGGGGCAAGATCAGCCTGGCCTCGAACAAAAGCCTGGAGGTAGAGCTCCATCCTACAGGCCCTATGGAACTGCGGAAGGCCTCAGCATTCCACTTATGAAGATCTGTCTTTCAGGAACAGCCCCTTCTCTCTTGTCCCCCTGTCCCCGTGATGGATGAATTACCAATACACTGCACCTATACCCTCTTGCCTACAGCAGGCTTGTTTGCGGGCTGCAGCTTGTCATGTCACCATGGAAGCTTTGCTCTACCGCAGGGGTAGTCAAACTGCGGCCCTCCAGATGTCCGTGGACTACAATTCCCAGGAGCCCCCTGCCAGCGTTCGCTGGCAGGGGGGCTCCTGGGAATTGTAGTCCACGGACATCTGGAGGGCCGCAGTTTGACTACCCCTGCTCTACCGTATAGTCTTGTGTTAACGCTCTAGTCTAGATTCAGCCATGGCTGTTTGCTGCCCCCTCCAGGCACAATGCAAAATATAGCAGCTCATGTCCTGCACAGGATGACCATGCGTGGATACAACCATGGGTCCTCGCCAACCAGGGTTTGCGATGAAAAAGCCAGTGTGATTCTTTCACCTTCGCTTAGCTATTTGTGGGAAGAGTCTGGGGGGCAGTTTTCATGTATTTAGTAAAAAAAAGTAAGGGGATAGAGCAGCCTTCCCGACCTTTTTCACCACTGACAAGCCCCTGACAAAAGGTACCACAAGACTCCTTTTGGTTCTGCTGCCAACGAACACGGCTATTCCCCTGCAGTACAGATTGCAACAGAGAATCATACTGCAGGATATGAAAAGGCACAATTTAAGCATGTGAGAATGGTGCAGTGGTTAGGAGCACGACTTCTAATCTTGCGAGCTGGGGTTGATTTCCTACTCCCCCACGTACAGCCAGCTGGGTGGCCTTGGACCAGCCACAGCACTGAGATAGCTGTTCTGACTGAGCAGTGATATCAGGGCTCTCTCAGCCTCACCCATCACACAGGGTGTCTGTTGTGGGGAGAGGGAAAGGAAGGCAAATGTAGGCCACTGGTAGAGAAAAGCAGCATATAAGAACTAGCCAGATCCTGCCCACAGAGTATGAAGGCAACAGCACTTTCTGGTTGGCCCCAGCATCTGACATCCACAGGTGTAGGGACTCCAAACTTGAAGAGACCATTCCCCAAGCTAAGTGCCTGGAGGAACCCTCTTTATCCATCCTGAACCTACTTAAATCTATTTCATGAGAGGACCATGAATTACAATGCTACAAGAAGGAAGAGTGTCCTTCTCCAGACATTGCTGGATTTTATAACTGTCATCTCTTTATGACTGCCATCTCTTCTGCGGCTATAAGGATTTATAACAGTTGTGAACTTGGCAGCTAAAACAGCACTCTTTTGTAAACCGGGACAGATGAGCTGAAAAATAGACCTTGTCCACCAAATTCTGCATGCAGCTGGGACTTCAAGCAACAAACCTCCTTTTTGCAAGAAGGAAATCAGCAAAATGCAGCTAAAAAGAGCCAAAGACCATCCCCCTTCCTGGCCTTAACCACTTAATGGTCCTTTGTGTTTCCCACCAGGGGGAAGAAGTACTGAAGTCTTCAGCTTGTGTTTCATTCTTTGACACCCGGTATTAAAATCTCCGAACTACATACTTAAAAAATTGTCCTCCCACACTCAAGTTACTTTAAGAGGCGTTATTACTATCAATCAAAAATTATTACAGCAATGAAAGGGGAGAGAAAGCAAAATGTTTATTGTGAGGAACAATGTTATAGCTGGGAGCTGGAAAATGTAATGCCCAATGTCACTCTTTGAAAGCCAGCAAATGTTAACGTCAAGGCAAGAATGCAGGTGTCATACCAGCTGCCTGGAAACCCAGTATGATGGAAACCTGGATTTAAATGCAATTCCCTGCTCAGACACAAAGCTTGTTAAAAGGACCCTGAGTTGGCCATTCTTAAGGACCACCTTGCCCTGTATGAACCTACCTATCCACTTTGATCATCCTTGGAGGCCTTGTTTTAGGTGCCCCAATCATATGAAGCCAGATGGGTGGCAACCCAAGAAAGGGCTTTCTCAGTTGTGACACTGAAGCATTGGAATTCCCTTCTCAAGGAACTTTGTCTCCATCGCTGCTGTCTGCTAGTAGATGAAGACTTCGCTTTGTTTAATGTGCCCCTAAGGAAGCTCTTACTGGCCCTCTTTCCTAGCTGTGTTGTGTTTTTATGTCTAACACATATATGTTTTTACTGCAATAATGTATACATTTAAAATGCTGTTTTATTATTTTACAAGTTTGATGTTTGCCACCTATGGGACACTATTTGGGTGGAAAGGTGGCATATAAATGTTTAAAATAAACATTACCAGTTTATTTCCAAGTGTGATTCAAGGTACTAGGGTTTTGACCTCAAAGGTCATAAAGCAGTCTGGAATTGCACGGGGCCTCTCATTTATGACCTTCTCAGTTTAAGGCCTGTTGGTCAGACCAGATTCCAATGTATTTGGATGCCAGGATGGTGTCCATAATAAACAAGCATGTTCAGTGGTGGCTGTTTGCAGGTTGTATTCCATCACTCCACTGAGCTATAGAACTTCTTCTCCATAGCACACCTTACACTTAGTTGAGCCCCAGAAATAGAACTTTGTATTAAAATTCCAGATCTCAGTGGTTACAACAAAAACCAGATCGTCTCAAATTTAATTATTCTTCAAAGAGAGACACACATTTAAAAGATTGCACTTTTTAGGCAATGCTCTCAAAGGAAATAGTTATTTGGCCTGCAATTTTCAGTTAGGGGACTTACAGGTAGCAATTTGAGAGCAGAGAGGAGAATTGAATTCTCAAGGCAGGAGTCATCACCAACAGCTTGCCCCGGATCAGGCTTAAGGTTGTGGTAATTACCTTCAAGGCCATACATGGTCTGGGCCCAGTGTACCTGAGGGACTGCCTCTCTGCCTACACCCCTCAAAGAGCTCTGCGCTCCACCACCTCCAACTGCCTAGTGATCCCTGGCTCAAGGAGATCCGCTTGACCTCAACCAGTTCCCATCTGGTGGAACGAGCTCCCAGAGGAGATCAGGGCCCTAAAGGAACCAACGAAGTTCTGCAGGGCCTGCAAAAGGGAGCTCCTACACCAGATATTTGGTTGAGGTTGATTGAAGTTAAACAGCATCTACTGTGCCCCAAACCTTCCTCCTGAACCCATACCACTGATCTGACCAACCATGGGGCTGTTAGAGTGCTTATTCTGTTAATAACAATAACCCAAGAAAATGATGTTCTATTATTACTGCTATGTTATTTTCAATCATTATAATCACCAAGTTTGTTGTGTTGTTCTTCTTTATGTTCTATGTGAACCACCCTGAGCCTAATGGGAGGGCGGTAGACAATTGTAGTTAGTTAATTAATTAATTAATTAATACAAACATAAAAGAATTCTACTGACAGGTCTGCTCATTAAAAGATTTTGCATAATTTGCCTATGATGTTCCATGTATGCTATGCCTTAGCAAACCATCTTAATTCTTGCCGGTAGATTTTCAGCTCTATAACGGGATTAGAGCTTGGCAGTATTAGAAGCAAAAGTCCTTCACACTCCTCTGCCAAACAGCAACTTTTTATCATATTCTGCCACCTTGTGGCACAAATGAAGAAATACTGTTCAGATACCGTAATACAGCCTTTCTCAACTTTTTTTTACCATTGGGAAACCCCCGAAATATTCTTCAGGCTTCATGAAACCCCGTAGCTTGCGTTTTTAAATTAAAAAACAAGCGACCCCAGATGCTTTATCCTTCTATCATAAACCCCTTGGACATTTTGGTTGTCAAAACTACATGATAGCTTTACCGTAGCTGCTTCTGTTCAGATGACTCCAGAAAAATATAAAACCGGAAGAGAAACATGTCCTTTTTAGGTGCAGATGAGCTGGGAACAAGTCCAACCCTCCAAGCCAAAACTCACCATCTTTTATCATAGTAAAGTTTGCCATCTTCTATCCTCGCTTCAAATCGCTGTGTTGGAGATTCAGCCGGGGTGGCTGGCAGGTGCTCTGGTGATGAAGGAGATGCTGGAACAGAAGAGGGAGCTTTAATTAAATGCCAGGGCTTGATGACAAAGCTGCAAGTGTTAAGACATAAAAGCTTTTCTAAATAAAGCACTTTCGTTAGGAGGCTACTCAAACTTATACAGTTCTGATTCATACCAAGTTGGGGAGAGAGAGAGGGGGAAAAACAGCTCTCAACCTTCAATTTTCAGACACAAAGTCTACCTAGCCTAGAACTACTTTGCCACAGACCCTGAGAGAAAGTAAGGCACATCCAGGGGTCTTGAGATACTAGAGCAGGCTTACTCAACCTGGGGTGCTTCCCTAAAGGACGGGAGTCAATTCATGTTTTATATATTTCTAAAATCTGTCAAACATTTATTGGGTTATAGGACCACTAGTAAATAAGCCCACTGCAGTCTTAATGCAGAGGGCGCTAGCGGGTCTTCGGAGTCGGCGGGGGCTGCGGGGCTCAAGCGGGGCCCGGGAGTCGGCGGGGCTGGAACGGGCATGGGGCGGTGCAGCGCAGCGCCGCTCAGGCAGGTCTCGGGAGTTGGCGGTCAGGATGCGGGCTTGGCTTAGTGAGGCGCGGCTCGTCGAGGCCCCCCGGCGGTGGCAGCGGCTACCTGGGGCCGTGCAGAGTCTCATCGTGCGGCGGCGAGGAGGCGAGGCCGCGGCAGCGCAGCGTCCTGGCCTGGTGGAGGTGAGTGAAGTTATGGCGGCGGGCAGGTGGCTGCGGGCGAGGAGGAAGGGGGGCGGATTGGGAGGCGCAGAGTAGTCAGTCCGGCAGCAAGGGACCAATTGCGAGCCGCGCTGTGCGCAGCTCGCAATTGGTCCCTTGCCGCCGGAGTGCCAATTGGGCTGCCCGATTGTCATTCCAGAGGAAGGGGCCTATGCGCACCCATCCTCATCACGGACAGGGCCCACCTTTGGTGTCCTTAACGAAATATTTTATCCGTTCCACTAGGAGTCTGTCACTCTTTACTACACCGCACTAGCTGTCTGCAAGGTCTGGAAAAACTTCATCTCAATGATTGACTAGTAACTCCCTCGGCTACCATCCAGATGCATCCAAAAGCATTTTTGTTTTGACTGATCTTGGCTTACTCTGTTTCTACTTTCAGTTTATAGTTTTGCATTCTACTGCTGAATCAGGTTTATTTTTCTCTCAACGTATTTGTTCTTCTTAATGGATTTTATTAACGATTTGGTTGTTCTAAAATGTGCTTCACTGAAGTGGAGAGCCAGTTTGGTGTAGTGGTTAGGAGTGCGGACTTCTAATCTGGCATGCTGGGTTCGATTCTGCACTCCCCCACATGCAGCCAGCTGGGTGACCTTGGGCTCGCCACGGCACTGATAAAACTGTTCTGACCGGGCAGTGATATCAGGGCTCTCTCAGCCTCACCCACCCCACAGGGTATCTGTTGTGGGGAGAGGAAAGGGAAGGTGACTGTAAGCCGCTCTGAGCCTCCTTCGCGTAGAGAAAAGTGGCATATAAGAACCAATTCTTCTAAAATAAACCTGCGGAGTTCTAGAGCGACTTCAAACTGTGGTCGTTTCTCAGAGTCCTCCCCAGACACTGAACTTCAATGGCCTGTTGTGCTTTGCATTCCATTCACTTTAAGGGACTAAGACTTCCAGCAAAGAGCAAACTACAGTATTCCAAGCCAAGCTCTCTGTAACCACCCTGCACATTTGTGGTGCTACATGAAATGATACATAATAGTAAGTTACACAGAAAGAGAAATTACTATCACAAGGATGCCTGCAGCTGCTTACCTGGTCTTTTAGGCGATTTAAGCTGTAAGAAAAAACAAGAAATTTAGTGATTTATGAGGTGACTACAACAGGATGAATTATCATTCACAGAAGAAATTACTGACCGAAAGTTGTAATTCAATCTGGGCTGCCAGCATTTAATATACAAACAGAAAATCTTCATGCACACGTGTGCGCACACGAACATTTTTGTCCCCTCTGTGCCAAATCTGATTTGAAAACTTGAAAGTGCCTCCTCACAAAATCTGTAGCCAAAGCTAGTGAACTGTGCTTCTTTCGCGATTCAAGCAACATGGTTTTCTTTGTGAAATGAAAATCAGAACGGAGGCCAATAGCTTTGATTTGAAAGTAGACCCAACACGCATCTTAAATCTCCACCTTCTGTGACACAGATAAGGCCATTTTGAAGCTCTAGGGTGCTACTGCAAGAGGGAATATTCTCACGTACGTGTAAATGTGATAAAAGCAATTACACTCTAAGGAGGAATGGCTGCTTACAAAGTAATAAAGAGAAATGGCCAAGTGGAACTGCTCCCCCGCTTCAGAATCCTCAAAAGAGCCACTTGTTTTGCGATACGTAGATTTTATATGCTCAACTACAGTGAGAATTAAGAGAAACATGCAACCAGTTTCACAGCCAAAGAATCTTTGGATTTACAGCTCTCATTAGCAGCCTTGTTTCCATATCGCCGAACTGCTTTTGAAACACTTCTGCTTCACAAGCCACGGCATGGGAGTCAGCTAGTCAAAAGAGGGCAAAACCTTACAAGTCACCCCAAATCCCTTTTTGAGGGATTCTTCACTGGATGGATACATCGAAGCTCACTGGCCCTGCCTTTGGTTCAGGAAGAGGAGGAGTCAATTCTCTCCTGCCTGCTGGATGAGGAGCATCCAATGCTGAGCTCCCTTACCTTATTAAGTGTCCGCAGATCCTCCATTATCTGTTCATCTGTCAGAAGGTAATTCAGCTGAGGTAATCTAAATTAAGGGGCAAATAACCAAGGGCATTGCACTTGATGTAATGTACGATCTGGAGCACAAACCCCCTTACACCAAAACTGTAGAGCAGGGGTAGTCAACCTGTGGTCCTCCAGATGTCCATGGACTACAATTCCCATGAGCATTTGCTGGCACGAGCTCATGGTAATTGTAGTCCATGAACATCTGGAGGACCACAGGTTGACTACCCCTGCTGTAGAGGACCCAAGCACCATCCAAAGAGAGGCTTTCAAGGGTTTTTTAGGGGAGCCCTGGAAAGTTGTCACTCTTGAAGCCCAGAAAAGCTCCCAGGGAGACAATCAACAAGGACAGGCCAGATTCCCGGAAATGACAGCTTGCCCTGAACTTGCTCTGCAATGATCTTTAGCAAAGGGCGGCCTGGTTAGAACACAGTGAGGGCCAGCACATCTTGTCAGCAATCAGGTGCCAGACCCACCACCCACTGCAGGACATAGATTACTTGATAGGCAGTTCAATACAAATCACACTTGAAAATATACTGCTATAGTTCTCCGTCTACCTACTGCTTTCTAGGCTCAGCACAAAACACGACTTTTACAGTCCTGAACTGCTTGGGGGAGGGAAGGGAGCATGGTATAGCCCCATCTCATCAAATCTCAAAAGCTAAGCAGGATTGGTATTTGGACAGGAGGACAAGGCAGGCAAGGGCAAACCGCCTCTGCTTCTCAGTTGCCTTGAAAGCTGCTTGCTGAAGTCATTGCAAGTTGGTTGCAACTTGACAGCACATAAACAGCTTGGGACCGAGGCACTTTTTAAGAACTGCTTGCTTTACTATGAACATGTCCTAGAAAAAAGATTGCCTTTGGGGTTCCGGCCTTAAGTGCCCTGTTGTGAGAGCCCTCCTAGCCTCTTCCATGGAGGCATTTCACGGGCAGAATGTCTACCTTGGTGCTGTTGCCACGAGTCCAACCTTTTCTGCTTTGGCTGCCCAAATGTTACTATCTATCCAGGCCCTCTGGTTCATTTTTGCTGCTGTGAGCTCACGTACATTTAGCAAACTCTTATTTAATGCATTTTTATCTGGACACCTGGAAAGGCAGGGTCTAAACATTTTAAATAAATGCTGAACTGCGATGTACAGCAGAGAGTATTTGGAAATTAGCAGAAAATCACTAGTTAGTAAGTAGTAATGATGGTTTTTGATGGATTTTACATCTAGTCTTCACTGTTTATTTTAGCATTGAGCTGATTTAATTAGTTTACTATTTTAATTGGGGTACTGCTACTGATTTCATGCTGCTTTTCTGACTTCCTTGCATTTCTATTATTTGTCATGAATGAAAATCTTGATTAAGAGGCAGTTTCTCAATAGTTTAAAAGGATATCTGGAGCTGGCTTCCTCCTTTTGTCAGGAATGGGGACAGGGTCGTTTGGCCGCCGTCTCAATTTCCTTGTCATGATAGGCTTCACCTCCATGGAGTCTGTGAAACAGAGACGGTTATCCAGTAAGACCTGAGGTTTTAAAGGAAACAGAGTATCATAGAATCCTAGAGTTGGAAGGGTCCATGCAGGCCATCTAGTCCAACCCCCTGCTCAGCGCAGGATCAGCCTAAACTATCCATGATAAGTTTCTGTCCAGCCACTGCTTGAAGACTGCCAATGAGGGGGAGCTCACCACCTCTTTAAGCAGCCAATTCCACTGCTGACTGTGAAATTTTGTTTCCTGGTAGCTAGCCAATACCAATCTATACATAGTTTAAACCCATTACTGTGGATCCTATCCTCTGCTGCCAACAGGAACCTTTCCCTGCCCTCCTCTAAGTGATAAGCTTTCAAATACTTTCAAAGAGACCAATCCTGCCCCCTTTTAACCTCCTCTTCTCCAGGCTGAACATTCCCAAGTCCCTCAGCCTTTCCTTCACAGGGCTCAGTCCCCAGGCCCGGTTAATCCCTCCTTGCTCTCCTCTGCACCCTCTCTATTTTGTCCACATCCTTTCTGAATATAAGGAAGAGCTACATTTCAGTAGTAGTAAAGCAAAAGCAGCCTTCTTTTCCAAGCTCCACTGACCAAGTCTTTGTCTCAAATTAGACAAAAAAATTAGGCAGACGCCTCATTTTAAAAAGAACAAAACTTGGAGACTGCCCTTGACACACAATTCTACACCACAGACTGAGGAAGAATGAAGGCATTTCCACAGGGCCACGATCCTATGAAAGCTTACTAGTAAGTTCCACTGAGATCAGTGGGACTTACTTCCAACTCAATTTTTGGATGAGCTCATGCAATACAATTTTCCACAGTTGTATTCAGGAGGTAAAGAATACTATGCATTTAAAAAATCAAATTCAAAGGCAGATGATACGGCTGCGTGAACAGACCAAGTGTGTTCAATTTCGCCCTCCCCCTCCAACGTCACCATAGTTTTTCGCAACTTTACCGCCCGTTAGCTCCATGGTTAGCTTTTCGCTCTCTATCATTTTCTTCTTCTCTTCCAACTCCGCAATCAGGTTTTCCTTCAGCTCAATCTTTTTATCTTCAAATTCTTTCACTGCTGCCTTCTTCTCCTTGATGTAGTTCCTTTCGACCTGCTCTGTCTGACAAAGAAAACAACCTGTCTGCAGAAGTACACAGCTACAGCACCAAGACATCCCGCTTGATTACTATGATTACTAGAAGTCAGAGTAAGACCCATTGCCTAGCCTTACAGCAGCTTCCTTAGTTCCACTGCATATGTGGCTGAAATTCTAACTGGCACCGTACACACCACATATATAAAAATGGGTTTCTATTAACTGTGTTTTACTGTTGATGTTACCTGCCCTGAGCCTCATGGGAAGGGCGGGCTGCAAGATTTATTGTTGTTGTTATCATTATTATAGCTTTCTATATGCCCTTAGCATACACAGAAGATGGATGGGATCAGACCTCCCCTGCTCCACCTCAATCTTAGCTGAATGCTAACAATAAGCTAAGCTAATTCTCATATCAAGAACAAAATAAAGCCTGGAAAGATATACTCAGCAGCACAAGGACTGGATTATATGTGATTTGTGAATCACTCAGTTACTCTTGGGGGCGAGGGCGTAATTATTTGCACAATACTCTGCAGCAACAAAATGCTAGCAATATTACATGAAAGCACTAACAAGTACAGTATTGCCTGTTCCTTTTTCCTAAATATGTATCAAAACCAAAATGTCACACTTACTTCCAGCTGAAGAAAGAGTTCTGGGGGAAAAAAGAGACAAGATTTAATTATTTTACAGTCATTATTTTACAGTCATATGCAAATTCTCATCCCCAAGAAACCTTCCTTCCTGCACCATCTGAGGCACAATATCCCTCACTTAGGAGAGGAGAAACAGCAGGCAACAAATAAGGGCGCTGCCCAACTCCGAATGAGCTTCGGGTCCCTCTTCAAGGCCTGCTTGGTTACTGGGTTGCTGCTGACCTTCCAAGCATGTATCTTTTAGTCTACAAGCAGGCAACTAAGAAGACTGCATTAGAAAAAGCCTTGCTGTTGGCTTTGCAGCACGAGACCAGAGGACATTCACTTGGGCCCACAAACATGCTTATGTTGCAGTAATTAGCAAATAGTGTAGGGTAGCGATCCCCAACCTGTGGGCCACGGACCACATGTGGTCCTTTGACTAATTGGAGGTGGGCCCCGAAGGACGCCTTCTCCCCCCCCCCCCGGCCCTTTACTTCATCCCCCCCAGCCCTTTACAACACACTTCATTGTTGTGGCGTGTCTGTATCTTATTTTGAAGGGATGTTTAAACCTTACCATAGCGATCAGAGAGCGTTAGGGCAGTGGTTGAGAGTAGAGGAGTAAACTACCCCCCCCCACCGGGCCTCAGTAAAAGGCATTGAGTGGTCCCCGGTGAGTGGTCCCCGGTGATAAAAAGGTTGGGGACCACTGGTGTAGGGCATACACTTAAGCATGAACTTCTGATAGGAGGGGACAATTTACCAGTGTCACTGTCCAGAACAGGATTCAGTTAAGAACAACCAGCCCCCCCCCCCACCTGCAATAATATTATTGCCATGCCACTCCATCCTTCTTCTTGAACAAAGCCTGAAACCCTTCCATGATGGTTCCACTTAAATCAACACAAACAGCCTTCAACTAAGCACGCACAGCTGAGCGCAAGACGCGCACCCTTGCGTTGAATGGACATCTTTCTTCTTGTGATAGGTATTCCTTGCACTATGAAAACAGAAAAGACTCACCTAAGCTATCAGAAATCCAAAATGCTCACCTGCATTACGTATCCTCTCCTTGTATTGCTGGTCCAGTTTTTTCATTCTTTTCTGATATTCTTGTAAAGTACCTATTTGAAAATGGCATTACTAAATGGGGCATCACTCCTGAGCCACGGCTGTTCGGCAAACGGAGACAAAACAGCCACCTTCTGAACAGATAACAATGCTTCACTGTTTTACAACATTATAAAGCTACGGATAGCTGATCAGGTCTGGTCCCTTGTCATAGCTATGGAGAGGTACCCAGACAGAGCACAAACTATACATTTTGTCCTTGCCAAAGCACAAGCAAAGTTTTATCCACACACGACCAACACCCTCCTTTCAGAAATATGGACCACTCATTTTTTTTAATAGGGACCCCCTCTCCATCAGCTGATATGGAACTGCAGAAACAACTGGGTACTTTAAATTTTACTGTCTTCTCTTTTGAACTGGGCATCTTAGCCATTACTTCAAATTGTAAACTGTCTTGAGTAATTGAGCAGAAATGTGTTGTAGATTTGCAGTAGTGATACCAGAACATTAAAACAAGTCAGTTCTGCAAAATGGGAAACATGCATGGAGGCTCTTCCCTGACCCCCACCAAATTTCACCACAATTGGACCACTTCCAGAAAGAGGGTGCCCCCATCCACTTCATTCTATCCAATTGGAATCTCAGCAGGTCTAATTTCGCCACTTTGGTATTGGAGAAAAGCGGAATTAGGAACTTGAGAACTTTTGTACTTCACAATTTTGAAACTTTACCTTCTTGCAGTTGCTGTAGCTGCCGCTTCAGAGATGCCAGTTTATCCTGATACATCCTACAAAAAAGATACTTACAAAGGTAGTACAATGCGTATTTTACCCACTTCCCCACCACCACCCCTTCATTGCTTCTATTCGACTCATATGAGGTTCCCTAGGATCTCCTCCATTCAAGGGAAGGACACCAACATAACTTCAGTAATTTTGCGGGTCATTCATACACTCCCCCACCACTGCACAGTTTGTTTCTCAAAGGCATCCAATGAGAAAGGTGTATATAATTAAATCAAAACAATTTGACTACAGCAATATCTCGCCCATTTATTTATTTATTTATTTATTTATTTATTTATTTATTTATTTATTTATTTATTTATTTGTTTAAGCTTCTATTCCACCCTATGTCTGTGGACTCAGGGCAGATAACATAAATCAATGGTCCCCAACCTTTTTATCACCGGGGACCAGCCAACGCTTGACAATTTTACTGAGGCCCGGGGGGGGGGTAGTCTTTTGCCGAAGGACGTTGCCGCCACCTGAGCCCCTGCTCTGCTTGCTTTCCCGCTACGCCCCTGACTTCCCACCACCCGCTAGGGGGCACTGCAAAGATGAGCCACGTAAAGGTTTTCCTGATCTACAAAGTACTAAAAGAATTCTAGCAGCTCTATTATTGGCAAATCCTGCTGCTCTTTTTTTATAGGACAGGTGAGTTATAGGGTTGCAGCATATGCTGGTGAGCCCTTCACCAAGTTCACCTTACACATACCACTGAGGTGGTACTGTTTTCCACCAGAAAAAAAAAATTTATTTTTTTCCCCCTGGTGGAAAACAGTATATATATAAAACATCAAATGGAGAAGAATACTTACTGTTCTTTCATTTCGACATAATCCTCTTCATCATGTTTGGCCAAATCTGTTTCACTGGCATCCTCGGTATCTGAGAAACATGAAAACTACCTGTGTGAAATAGTTGCATAACAGCACACTGTACTTCAAGCATCGCCCCTCTGTGAAGTTTGTCCCAAGATAATTAAATGAAAGCAAAACTGAATTCTTTTAATAAATCTTTATCTTTACAAAGACACCAAAAGATACTCATTGGATTGATCTTACCTTTTGCCTTTTTGCTATTTAAAACCTGAAATTACAAGTGGTAAGGACTTGCTTATATCATGGGTTTGAATAACGGTTCATGTCCACCAATTTCCTTCACTTCTTGAGACTCTCTGATATTAGGCATTACATTGAGTTCAGTGCAATTCCCAAATACAGCAGCTGCATACCAGCATTAAAACAAATCATGGTCAAATCCCCGTTAGCCATGGCATTCAAATGAAGACAGCTCAACAAATCCAGATTTATTCATGGGGACCAGATGTTGTTGGTCCTTAATACATACTAACTACAGTTTGTTCAGACTTGTGAATGCACAAGCCAGTTTGTTGAGTAGCACTGCCAATGCATTTAGTCAAACTGATGCAGTTGCTCTATATAATCCAAGCCACTGTACGTATACCATTTGATGACACACTGGTTTAAAATAAATAAAAGAGTGTGCCAAGGCTGTATGCTTTCCCCCTTCTTGTTTAATTTGTATGCTGAGTTCATTATGAGAGATTGAACTCAAAGAATTAGGTGTAAGAATTAAGATTGAACATAAATACGCTTCAGTATGCTGATGACACTACCCTCCTATCAGAAACTAAAGAAGGCCTAGAACAACTGATTACAAAAATCAGTGAAGAAGCAAGAAGTTCGGTCCCTTCTTAAATACTAAAAAGATAAAAAATAATGACCACTGAAAAAAACTCTCATGTCACAATAACAATTGCTGAAAAGAGACTGAATGCATTCAAGAATTCATTTTTCTTGGATCATAAATTGATATACAAGTGGCAATTGTAGCAAGGAAATAAAACGTTGAATTGCTCTGGGTTGCTAAGCAATGATAAGCTTGAACCCAGCATGGAAAAGAAAGGACAAAAGTCAGACTGCCAAATGTAGATTAGATCAATCTGTCATATTTCCAAGAGCCACTTATGACTGTGAAAGTTAGACGAGGAAAAAATCAGCCAAGAAGAGAATCGATTCATTTGAATTCTAGTGAAGTGCAGAAGGCTTCTGCAGGTTCCATGGACAGCCAAAAGTCACAAACAAGCAAATACTAGAGTGCATAAAGCCCGATCTATCACTGGAAGGTTAAATCATAAAACTCCGGCTCACTTACTTTGGTCATATCCTGCAATCCAACTCCACAAAGAGAGCAATTATGCTAGGACTGGTCAGTGGTAAAAGGAAACCAGGCCAACAAAAAAAAATGGTTTTTAGAGATGATCAAAATGGACACTGGCACTATAAAAGCTAAAAGAAGAGGTGCGAGATTGGAAGATGTGGAGACAGCTTAGCCATAGGTTCACCAAGAGTTGGATACAACTGAATGGCTATCATCATCATGGTGAAGCAGAAGAGGAAGACAAACCAGGAGATCTTATTTACATCCAGAAGCCTAACGAGGGTGAGCACTTGAACAAAACTGCTCTGTAAAATTTCCAGAGTCCAGAGCAGGGGTAGTCAAACTGTGGCCCTCCAGATGTCCATGGACTACAATTCCCAAGAGCCCCTGCCAGCAAAAGCTGGCAGGGGCTCCTGGGAATTGTAGTCCATGGACATCTGGAGGGCCGCAGTTTGACTACCCCTGGTCCAGAGGGTCCTGTTCTCTGCCCTCAGTACTTTCAATGATTAGATTTCAATCTAGCTTCTCTAGTCGGCTTTCCCACCCTCTTTGCATTTCAATATAGAACGTCTGAAATGCCCAGCATTTCTTTCAATACTACTCAGATCAAATCCATAATGTTCTCATTAAGAAGGGGGAAAGGTTGCTACACTGACAGTTTAGTTGGAAGATCATCAACTCTTGGAAGCTAAACAGGGTCAGCCTTGGTTAGTATATTTAAAACCGCATCATCTGCATATAGGAGCAGTGGAAGATGAATTGAGCCAGGTTTGGGGCCTTGAATATCTATGCATAGCAGAGATGGGGGAAGGTCATTAATAAAGAGATTAAAAAGAAAAGGGGCTAATATACAGCCTTATTTTATTCCTTTATTAGTTTCAATTTGAGGGGTTAAACTCCGGGCAAGAGTATATCTAATCTGACAACTTGTCTGAGAGTATAGCTTCTGGATTAAAAATAACAATCTTCTGTCTGTTCATCTTAGCCAGTTCCTGGGTATGGAATCAAAGAATGCTGTAAACCAGATGTCCATGGACTACAATTCCCATATGTCCCTGCCAGTGTTTGCTGGAAGGAGCTCATAGGAATTGTAGCCCATGAATATCTGGAGGACCACAGGTTGACTACCCCTGCTGTAAACAATTTAGAGACCTGTCTCCTGCTATATTTATAAAATGAGAAAAGACAATATAATGATCCAAGGTAGATTTTCCTTGGTGAAAACCAACCCGTTCAGATCCTAGAACCTTATGCTCTGTTAGTAGTTGGATGGGAGGCCTGCAAGGAAAATTAGGGTCATGACGTGGAGGCAGGCAATGGCAGACCTCCAAACATCTCTTGCCTGGCTGCCAGACAGCCCTACAATTGTAGAATCCCACGGCTACACTACTACGCACACACATCATGTGATAAATGTCACTACAGACTGAACTGAAAGGACACATCAACTCCTGTCCTCAAAATTATCAGTGTAAGTGATCAATGGGGCAGCAAGCCTCTGAAATTCTTCACATAGCATGTAATTAAGGTAGTTAGTGGGCTTTTTCTCATGCAGATAAACAAACCAATTATGATAAATTGCATTATGCATTATAAACGCGGTAAAAACAACTAAAAAGCCCTGCATTCAGGTGGGCTTCGGATCACCAATCACAACCCAGTCCTTGCAGAACTGCTTATGCAGATGAGCAACTTTCATTGTGCCCTGTTTCTTATCACCAGCTGCCACTAAACACTTAACAAAACATTATC
The DNA here is from genome assembly GCF_049243985.1 of Paroedura picta. NCBI lineage: Eukaryota > Metazoa > Chordata > Lepidosauria > Squamata > Gekkonidae > Paroedura > Paroedura picta. The sequence continues at coordinate 12,712,449 of NC_135381.1, read as the reverse complement.
TTCCGGGTCCCCTTCCCCCCTCTCCAGCTGTTTAAACTCCTCCTCAAAGTGCTTTTTAAAAATGGGATTAAAAGTTCACACGTTTTCAAAAGGGGGGGGGGACAATTTGGAAGGAACAACAAAATTTGAGTCTGATGGCACCCTTTAAGACCAACAAAGACCATTCAAGGCATCAACTTTCCTGTGCAGGCACACTTCCTCACACAACGGAACAGGGATCATAAGAGTACAACTATAAGGAGAGATTAAATTAGTAGTAAATTAGCAGCAGGTCTCTTTCAATGACTTCTTCCCACAACTGGGAATGCGCCTGCCATTAATCACTAACCATAACATTTTTATTCCCCCTATGCAACCTGAAGGACTGATTTTTCATTCCAGCCAGGAATGATCTGATCTCCAACACCATGCTGCCAATTTCAGAGTGTTTACTAACCGACTCTCTCCTCCTACCTGCACTCTGAGGATCCCTATGTTGTAGCCGTGTTGGTCTGACGTAGTCCAATAAAACCAGAGTCCAGTGGCACCTTTAAGATCAACAAAGATGAAGAGTGCTTGCCCTCAAAACCTCACGTCCTGTATAAACCTTTGTTGGTCTTAAAGATGCTACTGGACTCTGTTTTGACTCTGATGGTCCTTGTTGCGTGCCTGCACACCAAGTTTCCCACCTTGGCTAAAACTTAGCCAGTCTTAAAAGGTGCCGTCGGGCTCCGGTTTTGGCAGCCCCACACGGCTCCCCACTCGCCTCTAGGGGGGAAAGAAACCTCGGGCGACCCCACAGCCTTAAAGGCCGGGCCGAGCGAGCCTCCCCTTCCTCAGACCAGCCTAGGATTGCGCCCGTCTCCTCCGTCGGGGCAGAGGCGGGCGACTCCCGCGCACCCTCCCCCCCCCCGCCCGGCTCACCCTCGTCCGAGTCCCGCGCGCGGCCGCTGCGCTCCCCATCCTCCTCGTCGGCGGGGCTGTCCAGCTCCTCCTCCTCGTAGCTCTCGGCGGCGGCGGCGGGGCCTGATCCGGGGAGCAGCGCGGTGGGGGGCGGCGGCGGCGGAGGAGGGGGCGGCGGCGGAGGAAGCGGCGGCGGCCCCGGCGGCAGCGCGGGAGAGACCAGCGTGGCCACGCTCATGACGGCGGGGCGGGAGGCGCCACCCCAGCAGCGGCAGCAGCGCCGGCGGCAGAACGCGCTTCCCGCGGCGGCTCTCCTTCCCCTCAGACAGCGCCGAGCAAGCGGGCCCGCCTCTGCACGCACGCGCACAAGCCACTTCCGGGTCCCGGCCGAGGGGGGGAGGCGGAGGGAGCGAGCTCTCACGCTTCGCCTTCCTTGGTTGTTTGTCCCACGGCCTCACCCGTAGACGGGAGGGATGGCGCCGCAGGCGTCTTCGAGGGAAGAGGCGCCACGAGGGACTCCTCCGTGCTTGGAGGAGACGGACGGGGCGAGGGACGAGTCTTCTCTCGTAGGTTCTTGGACAGCGTCCGCCCTTAATCGCTCGCCTTAACAGTTTTATTGCCCCCCCTCCCTCAGTGTTTTGTGTGGACGACAATGGAACCCAAAGGACTGATTGGCTTTTCCGGCAAGGAATTGGTATCATACTGTATATTTAGGGTGTTGTGATGCAGTTTACTCATTTGCTACGAAGTTGGTTTCTCCTTGTATCTGTGCTCTTATGATCTTTGTTCCATTGTCTGAGGAACTGTGCCTGCATGCACCTTGAATGAAGCTTTGTTGGTCCAAAGGAGCATGCGAACGCGGGGTATGCAATATAGGCACCTACTCGCTGTTTTTAAGAGCAATTAATCGAGGAGACGTGTGGCAACAGCGGTCTGTTTATTTGACTGCGGATTAATTGATTAATTGCGGCCACTAATGAAAGCTACTTAGATTCAGGTGAGTAGCCGTGTTCTTCTGAAGCTGCAGAACAAAGTTTGAGTTCAGGGGCACCTTTAAGACCAAAAAAGTTTTGTTCAAGGTATAAATGTTCGCTTGCGTGCACACATTTTCAAATATCTTTGTTGGTCTTAATGTTACCACTGGACTCAAAAGATACCTCTGATTACTAACAGTAATAATAAACAGCTGGTATAATCCCATTTGAGTGCTTACAAGAGCACAGCTTGATATTTAAAAATAAGACATGGGTCCTTTATATATATTATAGTACATAAATATGCAGGTGTTCTTCAGACACTTTTCACCCATACTGTTCATACCAGATTCACCATAATTAACGGACAGACTTTATTTATCATCCATTTTTTCTCATTGCTTTGCTTTCAAACATTAAAAACAGACAACATTAAACAATCTGCAATATAATAGGACTAGGATTACAGTTAGACAACAATGCAATTAGAGCAGGGGTAGTCAACCTGTGGTCCTCCAGATGTCCATGGACTACAATTCCCAAGAGCCCCTGCCAGCAAAAGGTTTTGCTGGCAGGGGCTCATGGGAATTGTAGTCCATGCACATCTGGAGGACCACAGGTTGACTACCCCTGAATTAGAGAACTTGAATCTGTCTTCTCTCTGTCATTCACATTCTACATTGTTCATGGTATGACAAGCTTCAAGTGGGTAGCCCTGTTGGTCTGAAGCATCACAACAAAACAAAATCAGAGTCCAGTGGCATCTTTAAGACCAACAAAGATTTATTCAAGGTGTGAGCTTTCGAATGCATGCACTCTTCCTCAGACTAAGAACTACACATAATAGTTTCTCATGTATTCCCTGTGCTCAAAGGAACCTATGAAGGTGCTCTGTAAGTGAATGTCAGGCCACCTAGTGATAGGGAAGGAAAAATTGTATTAATTAAAATATTTATACCCCACCTTTCCTTGTGGTCCAAAGTGGTTTATAAGTTATAATTAAAACTTTACAAATCAAATATTCCAAATACTCCCCCCCCCAAAAAAAAGATGAATACAGCCTGTGGTGAATGAATGAATTTATTAGAGCATAAAGCCAGCCTGTGGTGAATAAAAGGGTATTGCAGCACATCCTGAAGATTTCCAATGAGGGTGCTCTGCTCAATTTGTACAGCCTGTTCCATAAAGTTACAGTGGAAAGATACAAGCTTTGGATGATGCCAGGCAGATCACTGTAAGGGGGGAAATAGCCAGTAGGTGGCAGCCTATCAACCATTGTTGGCACCTGGGGACATATTGAAGGAGGGAGTCTTTTACTTATTTGGGTCTGGGCCTTCAATTGAATTTTAAAATAAATTGGCTGGCAATGTAGATGTGTTAAAATGGGTGGAAGATTTTGAATTAAGAAGCCCCTAGCACATTGCATTAATCCAACAATGGGTCTGTGTAGACTGGGTCACATGAATCTACAAAAAGGATAGTGTCATTGAGCCAGGTGGAGATGACACAGGTTCAGACTCTTGATTCTTCTGCAGCAGTATTCCCAAATGCAAACCTGTAGTTTTTGCTTTTAGAAACTAATACTGATAATTTATTTCCATGGTAAAAAGGGACGGAACACAAATACCACTGTGCACATGGCAGCACAATGTGTGCCCAGCCATTAGGCTTTTCTTAGCATAGCTCCATCCTGGGTTTCCTTTGCTGGTCACTGAGAACTGTGAAAAAAATATCTAGGGAACTAATTAAAATATTTTATGTCTGTTTTCTCTAAAAACAAATGGATCCAAAGCAGATCGTATGTATAAAGATCACAAGAAACTCCTATCTGCTCAGTCCTTTGCTTTTAAGAATTCATTTTTATATCCCACTTTTCACTATCAGGAGTCTCAAAGTGGCTTACTATTACCTTCTCTTCCTCTTACCACAACAGACACCCTGTGAGGCAACCTTTCTCAACCTTTTTACCACTGTGAAACCAAAAACATACTTCAGGATTCAAGAAACCCCAGCAGTGTAATCATGCAGAATATGGTTGGGAAGCATAGGTGTGTGCACACACACCTGAGGCCCCTTCCCTTCCCAACTCCGTGCCCATCATTGGCCATTTTCTGGGGAGGTGTGGGTCAACACGACTAAATATGGTCTTAAAGGTAAAGGTAAAGGTATCCCCTGTGCAAGCACCGAGTCATGTCTGACCCTTGGGGTGACGCCCCCTAGCGTTTTCTTGGCAGACTCAATACGGGGTGGTTTGCCAGTGCCTTCCCCAGTCATCACCGTTTACCCCCCAGCAAGCTGGGTACTCATTTTACCGACCTCGGAAGGATGGAAGGCTGAGTCAACCTTGAGCCGGCTGCTGGGATTGAACTCCCAACCTCATGGGCAGACAGATTCAGACAGCATATCGCTGCCTTACCACTCTGCGCCACAAGAGGCTCTTCAAATATGGTCTTATCACCTGATAAATGACAAATTTTTAAAAATATATTTAAAAATAATTAACTCCCACCCATTCAAGAAAACCTTTCAAGAGCCATCAAGAAACCCTGGGGTTTCACAAAACCTACTGTGAGATAAATGGGGCTGAGAGAGCTCTGACAGGACTTCTGTGAGGAATGCACTATCAGGACTATGACTAGCCCAAGGTCACCCAGCTCACTGCATGGGGAACCAGACCCTGCTCTCGATTAGAAGCTGCCACTCTTAACCACTACACAAGACTGACTCTCAATAAGATAATTCGACACTTGGAGCCACAAGGCTGTCTCTTTACAAGTGCAGTGCAGGGTGCCTCTCTCGGCCTCACCCACCTCACAGGGTGTCTGTTGTGGGGAGAGGAAGGGGAAGGTGATTGGAAGCCGCTTTGACTCCTTTGGGTAGAGAAAAGTGGCATATAAGAACCAACTCTTCAGTAATATCAGGGCACTCTCAGCCTCACCCACCTCACAGGGTGTCTGTTGTGGGGAGAGGAAAGGTGAATGTAAGCTGCTTTGAGACTCCTTCAGGTAAAGAAAAGCGGCATATAAGAACCAACTCTTCTTCTAAAGGGAGCGTTTTCACCTTCCTTTGCCTCCTGGCGTCAGACCACCCCTTTAGCCTCTCTATGGGAACAATTCCAGAGAGAGAACTGTGGGACTCCGCCGCAGCAAACCAAACGGGAGCCTCGCGCCCTAATAAAGCCTCTCTTCAGAGAAACATCCTCGCGGGCGCGCCCACGGATAAAGACGCCACAACCCGCCTGTCTCTTCCAGCTCGCGGGAGACTGTCCAGCTTTCCCCGGGAACGCGGAAGCGCCTCTCTCTCTCCCCATTGGGCCGCTCCGCGCCGGCCCCGCCCCCTTTCCTCCCCGGACGGGCAGGCCGAGCAGTCGGCCGCCTATCCCGACCCGCTTTGCTCCGAGGCGACCCAGCGCTAGGCTCTCCTCGAGGCTGGGGAGCCGAGCGCCGAGGCGGTCGAACGCGCTTGGCCGCGCCTGGCGAGCAGGAACCGCACCTCAGGCGAACGGGGCAGGCGGGCGCGGAGCAAGGAGGGGACCCGAGCCCGGCCCCCCGGAACGGAGCCCGGCCAGGCGACTTCGGGGCCTGGAGAACTTTCCGAGGCGGGTGAGGAGACGCTTGGCGGCGGTCGCCACGCAGGAGGAGGAGGAGGAGGAGGAGGGGGGCTGCTCTCCCTTCCCCCCAATTCAGGAGGGGGGGCGACCCGGGACAAAACGGGCGAGGGGAGCTTGGGGGGGGGAGCAGGAAAGAGGGTCGCCCTATGAGGCGAAGGGCAGCTGCGAGGGAAGCGGGGAAAGGACTCTTAGGGGAAGTGGGGTAAGAAGGGGGGCAGAGGCCATGGGGAAGCGGGGTAAGGGTCGGGGGGAGCCGCAGGTGCGTCGGGGCTGGCCGAGTTTTGTGCAGGCAGCAAAGGGCCAGGGAAGAAGTCCCTGGAGGGGGAGAGAGCGGAGGAATGGAGAAGCAAGCCTTTGGAGGTTGGGGGGCTGGGAAGTGGGGGGTCCGACGTGGAGAGGGAGCGGAATCGAAGTCCGGGAAACTCTCCCCCAGGGCCAAATTATTTGGGGAGGTGGGAGAAGCAGAGGAGACGGGGTGCGAGAGCTCGGGAGGAACTGGACGGGCGGTGGGAAGAAGCCACGCGTGGGATGGGAGCTGGGGGGGGCACCAGGAAGTCATCCCACCCCACCCCGATGGGCTCTGGCCTCGGCTGTCACTCTCTGGGTGGCCTCGGACCAGCTGCTTTCTCTATCGCGGCTCCCCGTCTGCAAACGGCGGCGACGCTCATGCTCCGCTTCCTTAAAGGGGGCTGTAGGGGAGGGTGTGTGGAGCGCTTGCAGAGGACCTGCTGACGGTGCGGTTGTCGGGGTGAAGGGAGAGCGGATCCCGGAGAGCTGGGAGGGAGCGGATCCCGGAGAAAGGTGGGAGAGAGAGTGGAAAGGAGGACGGAAGGCAGCGGGGGTGCGGAGGGGAGTCTTGGGGAAGGGGGCAGTATGTGGGAGAAGTTTTGGAGAGCCTTGGGAGTCAGGGGGAAGAGGAGGGAAGTGTTCCGGAAGTGAACAGGTGTGTGGTGAATAGGAAACGGTCGAGTAGGCCTTTATCTGATTATAAGATTGGAGAAAAACAGGCAATCCTTTATGGTGCATTTTAGACAGTAAGCTTATCAGGATAAGGACCTGGTGTTTGTTGTAGTTAAGGAGTGCTGTGCACATAGATGGTAACTTGAAAGAATCCACTCTTGTGACAGGAGATGAGGTGAGAAATGACTCTAAAGCAGGGGTAGTCAAACTGCGGCCCTCCAGATGTCCATGGACTACAACTCCCATGAGCCCCTGCCAGCTGGCAGGGGCTCATGGGAGTTGTAGTCCATGGACATCTGGAGGGCCGCAGTTTGACTACCCCTGCTCTAAAGTAACAGTGGCAGTATGAAAAATACTGGGGTGGGGCGGGTCACTCACAAGAGGATACTTGGGCGAATAGAGGGTAGTGTCAGAAGAACAAAACAGAGTTGATTGGGAAGGGGGTATGAGTGAGAGAGGTACAGAGTAGTTGCCATTCTTTTAACTATTAATTGAAATAGTTCAATGGTTAACTTAAATGCTGGTTTCAGTCGTCCTTCTGAGCATATGCCTTCAGTTTGTTGTGTTTTTAGTGCTATATCCTTTTTGCAGTGCTGTGGATATAGACTGATTAGTTTTTGGGCTAGCTATTTTTATTTTTTTCCCTGTTGTGCTTCCATGATTATCAGCATTTAGCCTTGGCAGTGAGGATCCAGAGATGTGACTGGCATTTCAATCTGGTTTTAGTCTAACCGCTGTTTGCAATAGATGGGGCTGGCTTCGTGTTTCGAAAGGCAAAACTGGGTTTCTGCTGAATGGGTAATAGTTTGGGGTTTTTTGCTGCAAGGCTCCTTCTGTGCAACTGCAAGGCTGTGCAACTGACTGTAAAATAGGGTAAGGCACTGTCAGTCAGTGGCTGCCAGAAATCTGCCCACTGGCATAGCTTGAAAGACCATAACCATTTCTGCAAAGAAATGGGCGGTATAGAAATCTAAATAAATAACTAAATAAATTTCTTCCCACTCAAACTAAAAATGTTTGAACAACAATGAACTTCAGTGGAGTTCTTAGCCACTCACTCAGAGGGGAAAAAACAAACATCAGCCATCTTAGGCAGATTGTAAGTGGGTGGACTAAGCATAGGTGCTCTTGTGGCCATTTCCTGCATTCTGCGGGGAGGGGGGGGGTTGGGGGTTGGACTAGATGACCCTAGAGGTCCCTTCCAACTCTATGATTCTGTGATCTTGAGTGTCAGTGGGAACAGGGTCTCAATCAGATCCATGCCTTGGCCCCTTTCCTCCTTTGCCAAAATTATGTCCAGCTAGAGTGAGTTGTGAAAGCACACATAAAGGGAAAACCGTCAGAGTTCCTGTTGCTGTTGGGAGGAAGAGCTTAAAGAGCCCATTGCTCATGTTTAGATACCAATGGGAGTAGTTCAGTGGGGGAGGGTTGTGGCATGACCCTGCTCCGTTGCCACTCAAGGAAGTACAGGGTCCTTCTGACGGTGATTGTTCCACCTCTGTTATACCCGACCTGTAATGCTGGTTGCCACATCTCACTAAACAAACAAAGTAAACCACAAGAGTCCCGTCCTCTCCCCCTCCCCTTGTACTGGTATGTTGTCTAAGGTTGTATTTGAGAAAATACTTGATCACGTCAAATATAATTTTGTTCCTTATGATCTCAGAAAATGTTCTTATTTGCACAAGCTAAATGCTTTCTAAGCTGGAAACTCCATGTATTGTCTGCATTTATAACCTTCCAAGAGAGCCTCTTGTGGTGAGGCAGCAGAAATGCTGCCTGAAGCTGTCTGCCCATGAGGCTGGGAGTTCGATCCCAGCAGCTGGCTCAAGGTTGACTCAGCCTTCCATCCTTCCGAGGTGGGTAAAATAAGTACCCAGCTTGCTGGGGGGTAAACGGTAATGACTGGGGAAGGCAGTGGCAAACCACCCTGCATTGAATCTGCCATGAAAACGCCAGAGGGCGTCACCCCAAGGGTCACACATGACCCGGTGCTTGCACTGGGGGGATACCTTTACCTTTAACCTTTGTTTAAGGGAGGGGGGGCAGCAGATGGAATTAGCAGCATGAATAAATGCAGATCGAACTCCCAGCCTCATGGGCAGAGCTTTCAGACTGCATGTCTGCTGCCTTACCACTCTGCGCCACAAGAAGCTCTGGTTTCATTTTCATGCTCCACTAAAAATATTCTAGCGGTACTGCTACAGCTTAAGGGTCCCAATCTACCCATGGGAGAATCTGTGGGCAAATGCAAGCAATTCAAGTTGATCATGTAGTTGATGTAGTACTGGAAGTTTAAACTTGTGAGATTGCTAGATTATAAGATTTGTATTAGTTTTGTGTTAGGCCTGTCGCCCTATGCCCCCTGCGGAGCCTTATGCTCTGCGGGTTCTAATCTGATGGTCATTCCCGGCCCCAGGGAAGCAAGCCTAGCCCCGACTTGGTGGAATGAGCTCCCGGAAGAGCTGCGGGCCCTGAGGGAGCTTACAGCGTTCCGCAGGGCCTGCAAAATGGAGCTCTTCCACCAGGTCTATGGTTGAGTTCGGGCGGCAAGGAAGATCATGGCCCCCCTATAGGAGTGGTGGTTTGCGAGTCCATCTGCACCCCCCCCCCCAGAGGTATTGTTGTGGGTTACTAGGGATGGGACAGTGTTTCCGCCATATCTTATCTTGCCTTATTATTGTATAGTTTTGGTATATGTATATGTGTGTTTTATAGTTTTGTCAGGGGTGTTAATGGGATTTTTGGTTTTTATCTGACACTAACCCACCACGAGCCTCTGGGGAGTGGTGAGAAATAAATTACAACAACGTTTTACTAATAAAAGTTGTATTTAAAAAGTTTATGTAGCCATTTATTTGAAGCAAGGAGTACCTTCAGCCAGTTCTGGGTTTTGCTATCATGTGGAATTCAGAAGCTACAGTACAGTCCTGAAGCTATCCTGGAACAGTCTGAGTTGCTCCTGCACCAGCATAAGAACCACCAGTGCAACATCACGCAAGTGTCGGTCTGACAGTATAGATGTGCTAGAATAGGACCCAGAAATGTGTGGGAGAAGAATCGGGACTTAATGAGCATCTCAAAACCTTTGAGGCTGGATCTGCCAGCAAAAGAGGTAGTGAACTGAATGGGAGTGCTAAGCAACTTCGTTCCAAACACGTCTTCCTATTACCTCTTCCTATTGCCCTGCCACAGTGATTGGTAGTTGCCAAAAAGTCGATTTTGAGACACAGACCCATTACCCCTGATTCTCTCAACAGTGCTTTTTCCACAGGGATATTAGGTGGGTGACGGGAATGCCATTTGTGAATGTTCGGTTGTCATCTTGTTATCCTAGTGTCTTTGATCCACTGTTTGCAAGAAGCTCCTTGGGCATTATTCTTTCCTAACTCATAGACCACAATTCTTTCTCTGTGGCCAACTTCTGGGTGAAGCGTGGTAGGGCTAGGAGGGCTACTTGGATTGGCCAGGCTTTCATCTCTGTGGGTCTGCCTTATCAAAAGTTCATGTGTTTGCAGAAGGGGCCTTGAACCCTCATCTGTGATAAACCTATTATTTTGGTAGGCAGATGGCTCCTACTGAGCATGCCACAATCCTCCGTATGGTGAAAGATGCTGTATTGCCCTGTGTGTTTTCTTGTCCTGTTTTGTGGTGTGCTTTGGTTTGCTCTTTCCATGCATAGTGCAATATGGAGGGATTAGTGGTATGTTTCACTGATTGGGTGTCGGTAGTGCTGCTGTGTTGCTGTTATGTTGGAGGAAGAGGAAGAAGAGGAGGACGAAGAAGAATATTGGTTCTTATGTCACTTTACTCTACCAGGAGGAGTCTCAAAGTGGCTTCCAGCTGCCTTTCCTCTCCCCACAACAGACACCCTGTGAGGTGGGTGAGGCTGAGAGAGCCCTGATATTTCTGCTCGGTCAGAACAGCTTTCTCAGTGCTGTGGCGAGCCCAAGGTCACCCAGCTGGCTGCATGTGGCAGAGCGGGGAATCAAACTCGGCTCGCCAGATTAGATATCCACATTGCCAACCACTACGCTAAACTGACTTTCTCAGTTCCTTGGGACTAGGTGTCTTTTAATGTTTGTTCTCTGCAGAGAGAACACAGGAGAAGATACTATGCCAGATTTAGGATTGGACTGCCTGTTGGAGTACAGCAGCCTTTCACATTTTAAAGAATATATTAAAATTAATTAACTCCCACCCATTCAGGAAACCCTTCCAGGGCTTCCAAGAAACCCCAGGGTTTCATGAAAACCTGGTTGAGAAAGCCTGGAGTGGAGACTCCTGGAATTACAATTCCCAGGTCAAGGTATTGTCTCTTTACCAGTTGATCTGAATATTACAGGGAAGCTTAAATGATACTGTTGGGTGGAGGGCTTTTAAAAGTTTTCAGAAGATAAAAAAATTCCAGTGAGGAATGGCTCCTTCACCAACCGTAGGCTTGAGGAAAACATCCTAATGTTCTCCAAACATCTTTCACTTGTAAGGTTTATGGTGAATCTGCTTTAGGGAAGGCCTTTAGGATTGGCATTTTACCAGGATTAACAATTGGAGGCTGAATTAGGTCTGAGTTCAGTGACGCAGAGATAAAGAGAAAGCAAACATGTATACACTCACAGTTATTCTTTGTATAATGACTTCGGTGCACTCGAAGGTGTATCTGAAGCTTTATGGGCTGGTTCTTGTATAGTTTACGAATAGCTTAAAGACTCTGTGGATCTGGCCTAACAGGCCACAAAGTACTGGTTGTAACTACAGGCCAAGTACTAAGGAACACAAAATATCTTAAATCTTTACAAGGAAAGCAGCTAAACGTAGTTAGCTAAGAGTGTGAGCTACAAAACCTGATTCAAATCTTGCCCGTCCCAGCTGTAAACTCACTGTGGCCTTAAGCAAGCTATTCTGTCTGAGGCCCTATTCTGTCTTCGAAATGGCACTAATGTTATAGGCCTACCTTACAGAGCTGTTGTAAGAACTGTTCAGGTAATATACAAGCAAATGAATAGAGCAGGGGTAGTCAAACTGCGGCCCTCCAGATGTCCACGGACTACAATTCCCACAAGCCCCTGCCAGCATTGTAGGAATTGTAGGGAATTGTGGGAATTGTAGTCCGTGGACATCTGGAGGGCCGCAGTTTGACTACCGCTGGAATAGAGCCTCCTGTCCTTAGATCACTGAATGGGGTACTGCTTTATATTTTGTTTTTTAGCCCTGGAGATGTGCAACAGACATACAGTGTAATACTTATCCTTTTCCGAGTGACCTCTGTGGAGACCTCTTCTTGCTTACATTCTGAATTCCTTTTGTTCCAGGCCTTGGCCTTTTTATAGGTGGAATTTTTTTTTATGCTGGTGTTGCAATTTTTTTTGTTATATATTCTGTCACATTTTTACTGGAATAAAGCACAATGTCACTCTTCCTTCAAATGATCCATATCAGTTATAGAATAGAAATCAGTACATAAACTCAATAGCTCAGTGAGATACGTGGATTATAGAAATTATATAATGTGTGTGTGTATTTATACGTAAGCCAGTTCTCACTTCACTTAAAGTGTTATAAAATCAGCTAATCGCCTAAATCCTACCCAGTTCTGTCACCATTTTTAACATTTTGGGTGTTTTTAAGCTTGAAATGTTTTATGAAAGTATTTGATATGTTCTGTATAAATGCTATTCAGTAATAAATGCTTAACCTTTATTGCATTGGTAGGATACAAAAACTGCAGACTGACAGGCCTAGGTACATTTTGTTAAATGTTACATCTGATTTGTATCCATTTAACTGTGAATTTGTGTATAGACCTCACAATCTCTTGTAATTACGTGTCAACTAAAATACCTTCAGAAGATGAGACATATTTGCCAATGAGATGCTAGTGCCACAAGACTGTTTTCCCCAGTATTCTTAGAGATGATTCCTGTCCCGTGGGAGGTTCTCCTGGCCCTGACTAGGACCAGGGCCTTTTTGGTCTTGGCCCCGACCTGAATGAGCTCCTGGAAGATCTGAGGGCCTTCAGGAGCTTTTGTGCTTCCACGGGGCCGGCGAGATGGAGTTATTATGCCAAGTCTTTGGTTGAGGCCAGGGCATGAAAGATTGAGTGACCCTAAATAGCATCGAGTACCATAAAAGAGCCTCTTGTGGCGCAGACTGATAAGGCAGCAGACATGCCGTCTGAAGCTGTCTGCCCATGAGGCTGGGAGTTCGATCCCAGCAGCCAGCTCAAGGTTGACTCAGCCTTCCATCCTTCCGAGGTCGGTAAAATTGAGTACCCAGCTTGCTGGGGGGTAAAACAGTAATGACTGGGGAAGGCAGTGGCAAACCACCCCGTATTGAGTCTGCCATGAAAACGCAAGAGGGCATCACCCCAAGGGTCAGACATGACCCGGTTCTTGCACAGGGGATACCTTTACCTTTTTACCATAATAGGGCTGACAGGCACCCCTGGACTCTCCCTCTGAGGCACTGGGAGGGGGAAATTGGAAACAGGAGGAGGCTTTTATTGAGGCTTTTATCTCTATTGCTGTGTAGCGTGGGGTTGAGATTGTTCTTTTAATATTTTTATGTGGGGTTTTATTTTTTAATATATTTGTAACCCGCCGTGAGACAGTTCACCAATAGCGGTGGGAAATAAACCAAAACGATACATGAATTAAAAAACAAAATTCGTATATACTTGCTACAGATAATCATGTCACTGCCTTGCACTGCAAGGAGCTGGTCTTATTTTTTATGTTTCTTTCTAGCGGAAGATAGAAATTAGCCATTGGAAAATAGAAATGAGAAGGTTTGTGTGAATAATAAATGCTTAATGTTTTTTTTTCCTTCTGTAGGCTACCTACTTCCTGCATGTGGTTGCTGTTTGAGCAATATAAAATGTGTGTGTGGGTGAATTCTTTGCCTTATTCCTTTTTTGTTTTTGTAAGTGCCCTTCTGTTCAGGAAATCTAGAGGTTTTCTTCCCTCTTTCAAAGAAGGAAGCATATGTACCAGCTGATGTTCACGATGCCTCTGCTTTAGTTACTGTTGCTTCGAAATATATAACTGGTAGCTGCAAGTTTGGGAAGGTGGCAAAGACAATTGGAAATGGTAGCTCTGCAGCTGATAACAAGCTGTTGGCTGCGGGACCCCATGGAAATCCAGAAGCTCATCTTTTAGGATTTTTGGACAAGGAAGAAGTTTTAAAAATACGGTTTTAGGTACTTAGGCAATACGATTTAGGTACTTAACGGCAGCGACAAGGATTGTATGGGCAAAAAATTGGAAGTTGACGGAGATACCTGCTGTATTAGATTGACAGAAATGTTAGAGCTCGCCCAGATGGCAAAATTGACAAACTGTGTCAAAGAAAAATACTAGACTTTTAAGATAAAATGGAATATTTGGATAGAGTATATCGGAAAACCATGTAATTGTGGATTTATGACTATTGGTTACGATTTATTATTAGGGGAAAAGATTGGATTTAGAAATTTTGAGCAGATGTAGTGATTTTAAAATAAATATATATACTCTTCAACAAATACAGTCGGAAGCTATTATTTGTAAATTTAACAATTAATACGCCACTTTCTGAGGTTAAATCTTGTATTTTGATAAATGATTATAAATAAAATTTGAAATTAGGGGGAAATGACAAGCTGAGTCAGGCTCATAGAAGTAAGACTATAAGATGTCCTACTGGGTCAGACGCAGTCGTCCATCTCTTCCAGCATCCTGTTTCAAATGAGGCCTAATAAGTTACCTATAGGCCCATCAATAGCACGTAGAGGCCTTACGCTGCCTCAAAACGCTAAGATTTAGAGCAGGGGTAGTCAAACTGCGGCCCTCCAGATGTCCATGGACTACAATTCCCAGGAGCCCCCTGCCAGCGAATGCTGGCAGGGGGCTCCTGGGAATTGTAGTCCATGGACATCTGGAGGGCCGCAGTTTGACTACCCCTGATTTAGAGAGTTACCACTTCTGGATGTAACAACAGTTGTCATGGCTAATAGTCATTTATGCTGGTGGCCATCACTAAATCCATTTGCAAGGAATTTCACACTTGAACACATCATTGATAAAAAGTTACTTCAGTCTGTTGAAAATGTTGACCATCAATTTAACGGGTTTTGGTGTTCTGACAATGGGACTAAATCTAAAAAGCACTATATCCTTAGGTACAAATAGCTGAATATGTTACTAAATGTATATGTATATTTTAGATGACCATTTCTGTTATCCGAATACCTTTTGCACTCTTCTGCTAGCAAACTGGAAAGTAGGAGCTTCTTACTGAGCAATTGGCTATGATACAGCCTGCATGTCTTTTTGTTGTATCTTTGTAGTTCTTTTACCTTTTTACTCTCTAATCTCATGACCTCAGTGCTTAACTGGATCCAGAGCAAGTGTTAAGCCTTGGTTTAGAGCTAAACTGGTCTAGAGCAGGGGTAGTCAAACTGCAGCCCTCCAGATGTCCATGGACTACAATTCCCATTAGCCCCTGCCAGCAGATGCTGGCATGGGGCTCATGGGAATTGTAGTCCATGGGCATCTGAAGGGCTGCAGTTTGACAACCCCTGCTCTAGAGAAAGATACTGCTTTCTAAGACCGGCCAAGAATAGGAATCCAGATTCCTGGAAATTACAAAAGACCTGGCCAGTTTATACTGCTTACCTTTCAGAAAGTTTAAAATTATACACCCCTGCTCATGAAGCTGAGAGACATGGGAAGACACAGGTGTGTGGTCATGATTGTGTTTTGCTTATTCTGTATGAATCCAAGTAACTTGTACTAAACTTCAGATTGCACAAAAGCTATTAAATTATCCTTGCTGGTCAGTATCTCATGGCGTGAGTAAGGCAAGTCAGTTTTTGTTAAGAATAAAATGTTTGCACTTTTAGTAGAAAGCTGTTTATGACTTGCCATTGTGAAAGAGCATAGCAAGGCACTCCTGCGACAACTTTGCATCTGAACCTGCACTGGCTTTGTGAAGCTCATAGAAGTGGGAAGATAAGACTAGCATATCCAGAAAGCCATCTGCACTCAAGACTCAAGGGCAGGAGAAGGGAGAAGTGAAGGTTCAGTACTTACCATGCAGAAGACATCAATCAAAGTCCTTGACCTACAGTATTTGCAGGTGTCAGGGGATATCTTCTGAACTGCTCTGGCCTGTTACTGATAAAGGCATATTTATTGGTCCAGGTGACTTTCTCATAGTCCCTCCCCTTTGCTGTGTGTAGGTGTAGAGATAAAAGCAGTAGTTAGCAATCCCTCATGTTCCCAGTAGAGAATTTGCTCTGCATGTGAGTTGTTTGGATTTTCTGTGAACTCCGTCAACGGAGAACCATATGTAGCTTACACCATTTTGAATTGGTATGCTTGGGGCATAAGCATATTTCATGTATTTAGGGAAAGTGTTATCTGTTTGTGTGTGTGTATGTGTGTGTCTATGATGCCTTCCTATACTGAGAGAAAGAGGATGCTGAACTAGATGCACTTTGCTCCAATTCAATAAGACTCATGTTAAGATTCTTTAATTATCTGTTATAAATTAAAACAAAGGTAGAGGTGTCATAATTACTGAAATAGTTCTTCTTGGTTGCAGTAGTCAAGGGCTTAGCGTAGCATATTTCACATGTGCATAGATGCAGCCTACTTCTAGCACCTCTTTTCATGAAGAGAAAGAACTACGGCAAACAGAAGTAAAATATCAGAAGATGAAGCCACAGTCAAGTTAGCATAAGGTTAACTCCTGACACGTTAACCAATAGAAGGCTTGATCCTTCAATAACTGTCTGTATGGTTCTTTCCTAATGCTGGACTTCCAAAATGGAAAATTGATGTCTTGCAAATAATTTGGTTTTCTTTAAATATTATGGTATTTTTGTTCTGTTTATTTTCTCTGTACTCTATGAAATTTCAGTTTCCCCTACTGCCAGGATAAGCACCCATTTAGATCCACTCACCAGATGACAATATTTCTTTTTTTTTTATACCAAAGATACCTTCCAGTGTCTTGCTCAAGGGAGAAACATTTTACCCCCAGCTCTACAAGATTCAGTTAATTCCTGTCCTTGTCTCCCCCCCTCCCCCAGATACATATAGACTGCCACGGCATTGTGCCTGAGTCATCTTAGCTTCTTAAAAAATCTTTCCCTGACCTCTAAGAATTTTAAATGATTTTTCAGGCCTATAATGATTATGATTGTTGCATTGCTTAGAGATGGCTTTGAAGGGCGGGCATGATTTCTATCTAGCATTCTTCTCTTGTCTTGTACTTAAGCTTGATTCAGTTATGGGACCCATTTTCAAGGTAGTATAACTATTTTGTCAGAGCAAGAAGCATCCTGGGAACCACACTTTCTGGGTTCCTAGAAATTATGATTGTGCTTAGGATTGGTTGCCAGCATCGAAACTTTGGTAGTAAGATGGTGACATACAGCAGATTCACTGGCTAGATCAGCTTTTCTCAACTTTTTGACCATTCAGAGACCCTTGAAACATTCTTCAGGCTTCGAGAAACGCCAGAAGTGTCACAATCGTACAGAATATGGTTGGGAGGCATAGCTGTGGACATGCCCACTCAGGCTCCTCCTCTTCCCACACCCCCTCTAGGCCCATCATTGGCCATTTTGGGAGAGGGGGTTGAGTATATATAGTCATATCACCAGATAAATCTTTTAAAATATATTAAAAATAATTAACTCCCGCCCATTCAGGAAACCCTTCCGAGGCTGTCAAAAAAGCCTGGGCTCATGGTTTTGGTTCATTTGTTCACAGCAGTTTTGCCAGTTTAGGGTTTAAATTTAGAGAAGGGAAGCCTGAGCTTTTGGTAATTCTGGCTTGCGTGCAGTGTGCCCCCTCCTCTGACTTTTGAACATCATATGCCTGGACTTTTTGTTTTGCATTGAGAGTACTGAAAAGCCTAGGTATGCATGGTGTTCGCTTTGCAGGGAGGATATGCCTGCATGGTTTCCAAACACAATGGACGGTGAGTGCAGGTTGTGACATTTACCCGTTGTCACCAGGTGGCTTGTTCACATGACTGGTGATGCTCCATGGTTTCCACGTATTCTCAAATGGTTGATAAGTTTCTTTGGCCCTGTGCCATACTTGAAACGTTGTGTGAAAACCCAGGCTCATTAATAGGTGTTTAATGGTTGAGAAGCTTTGGGCAAAGGGTTAGGCTTTGGTGACTTCAGATTCCAGGGATTAATTTGTTTTTATAGGCTTAAAGTCCTCCTCCCCAGGGAACCCTGAGAATTGTAGTTCTGATATGAACAACAAGAAGATGAGGAGTTGGTTCTTATATGCTGCTTTTCCCTACCTGAAGGAGGCTCAAAGAGGCTTACAGTCGCCTTCCCATTCCTCTCCCCACAACAGACACCCTGTGGGGTGGGTGAGGCTGAGAGAGCACTGATATCACTGCTCGGTCAAAACAGTTTTATCAGTGCCGTGGCGAGCCCAAGGTCACCCAACTGGTTGCATGTGGGGGAGCGCAGAATCGAACCTGGCATGCCAAATTAGAAGTCCGCACTCCTAACCACTACAACAAACAAGGAGGAGGCCTAGGGCTCTATCACCAATCCCACTGAACTACCTGGGAGTCTTAGGCATAAGTCATGACAGTCAAACTTCTATTAAGGTTTAAGTATACCTGTGTGGGATTTCCTAATGTGTTTGAGATTACGGTTCAAAGGGTCCAGACATCCCTCAAAAAACTGCAAATATTATGCTGTGTCTTACTTAATTCTTTTTAATGTTCGAATAAAAAGCTGTTTGCCTCTCACGATTATGGCTGTGCCTGGTTTATTTCTGAAAGGAAAGCATTCGCAGATTTCTTTCCCTCCCCAGTTCGTTTAAGCCAGATTCATGAGAGTATAGTCATTGGTGATTCACCCTGAGGAGAAGCATGCTCTAAAAAAAAATGTCAGCCAGTGAGTAAGTAGAATATAGTATCTCTCAAAAAAAAAAAAATTCGCATGACCTGTTAATTCTGTACATTGAGAGAGAATTTGAATTGTATAATTTTTTTCCATGAGATTAAGCAGAAAGATTTAATAGATGTATTCCTTCTGTCATTCTTGGTTAGATAAACAGACCTAACATGAAGCAGCATGGGGGGAAATGTTATTCATTCTGTGATTTTTATTCTGGCACTCTGTGCTTACTGTACGGCGAATGTGTAGTGGCAATTTTTATGATCATGCTTTCTAAAGTCCCAAGTGGCCCCACTATGTTTATTTTTAAAAATCCTACAAGAGGGTAGAATTCAGGATAAGGCAGATGCTTCTAGAAACTTGAATGGGGATGGGGCTCCAGGTTTGCAGAGAAATTTTAAGTGTTTTTAAAAAAACCCTGAAATAGTAGAACATGATATCTGGACGTGTGCACACATCCCCGGGGGGGGGGCAGAAGACACCTGGGTGCCATTTTGGGTTGCTATGGCAACCCTGAATGTTGGGTTTCTCCAAAACAAGAGGTAAGGGGGTTGAATTAGGGAGGAAAGGCTGCAAGGATGTGATAGGTTGGCTATCCTGGGGCTGAACTTGTGTCCTGCATGCATTCATCCTCAGGTCATGTGCTCTTCCCATCATCTGGCCAATAGGAGCTTGAGTGATGGCTTGTAGTAAATGGAGATAGTGACATTTCCCTGCTGTTTTATCCCAGCATGTTGCATTCAGTTGAGTATTGCGTCTTAATGTGGAGGCTCCATCCTGCTATTATGGCAAATTCAGGTGTAATGTTTTCTTTCGTTAATATTCATATTGAGCATGTCTGAAATTTTCCGTAATTTCTTTAGTTTTGGCAGCTGGCTATTTTGTTTTCATAAAAATGAAGCTTCTAACGATCATATAGTATATACAAGCATTGTTAAATGAAAATAAAAATTGTGCTCTGTGATATTAACATAAATCCCCCACACACACACAGACACACACTCTGCAATATAACTCATGCTTGAAAGATTGTGTGCAAAGATAATTTCCTTGTGCTTAACTATAGCTGAAACTGCTCAGTATCAGGCAGAATACTGACATTGTGTGTCATCTGGTGAGTAGTCAGTGAGTAGCAGGGGGAAAATTAAACAAAGTATGAGTAGAGCTTTTTGGCGTTGCTGAGTACTGCGTGATCTGCCATGTTGTCTTGATATCCTGGTTTATGGAGCCATGTGACGTAAAAACTATTTGGATTCCACTAGAAAAGCTATAAAACCTGGAAAGACAATAAATGTATGTATTGTTTTGAGGTGTAGATTTTCCTTTTAGGATGAACCTGCAAAAGTCTGTTGTCTTTGGGCAGGAATATATGGGCTCGATCCTGTAATCTGTCAGCAGAAGGTGTTGATGTTCATCTGTCTTCCCGGGTTTTCCCTCTCCCCTGCCCCCGACAGCCATTTCGGATCCCTGTGGCTCAAGAGAATGCAGTATGTAGGGTGGCAGAAGAAATCATTCCCTCCTGTCCCTCATGAATGGAACTCCACTTATGGAAGAAGTAATAGGATGGAATTTCACCCCTCTTCCTCTGCAGCTGATAGGCCAAGTAACTATTACTCCACATGGGCCCCAGGACAATGGGAATAAAGTGCTCTAGGCTTGTAAATGGCTGCTGAGAGGAAGGGTAAAGCTGGGGAGATCTGGGATCCTTCAGGAGACCTTGCATGGTTCTTTCATTGGATCCAACCCTGTTCTGTTTTCCACCCTTGTTCCATTTGAATGGCGAAGAGTGGAGTAAATCTCTACAGAATTGCTCAGTAACATTTGCCTGTAGAAGCTCCCTTTTCCTCTAAATTTTAAGTGTTTATTTTAGTATTGCCCTTCCACATACAGTGGCTTCTTTCCAGAGCATGACTAATGGAAGTTTCAAGACTGAATGTTGGGCTTTGTCCATCTATGTCCCAGGACTCTGTTTTTGAGAAGAAAGCCATCTCTAACGCAGCTATGCTTTGTCTCTCTCCTATCCACCCTTGCCTTACCTTCCTTCACTAAAAATCAGTACATACCAGCATCACGCCAGCCAGGCTACCTTCTTGGGTGGAATGTCGATGCAGCCACTGTTCTCAGCAACAGAGAGTTTGAAATAAGTGGGGACAAAATTAGTATGCCCTCTCCGCTCAGACTTGCAGGAAATAATACAGCTGGGTGGAGCCCAGTTTTAGTGGGTCCTTTTTTGAAGCACAGAAAGTAAAGCCACATTTTGGAAGGCGAAAGGTGCAGAATTCTCATTGGGCAAAGTGAATGTAAGGTGAACATTTGCCAAGGAGAATTTATAAGCACTTAACCATTCTGCCCACTAGTTTCCCACTGCAAATGCACTCATGGGTCATTAAAAAGAAAACAACCGCCACCATTTTTCACTCACTGACTTTCAGAAAGAGGAATAAATGGCTAGGGAATGCATATCGTGCAGTGATGTTGCAGTTTATCCTTTTGAAACTAGCCCTCCCTGACTCTCCATCTGCATTACCTCAGTTTTGTGCTCAGGTTGCCGGTCCCCCTGGCCACCAGCAGAGGATGGAGGGGTAAGATTTCCAGACTAGAGTTTGGAAACTTATGGAGATTTGGGAATGGAGTCTGGGGAGGACATGGACCTCTCAAGCATCCATTTTCTCCAGGGAAACCGATCTCAGTTGTCTAGACCAGGGGTAGACAAACTGCGGCTCTCCATATGTCCATGGACTACAATTCCCATGAGCCCCTGCCAGCATTCGCTGGCAGGGGCTCATGGGAATTGTAGTCCATGGACATCTAGAGGGCCGCAGTTTGACTACCCCTGGTTTGATCTGCAGTTCTGGGGGATCCGAGATCGCACCTGGAGGCTGGTCTCCCTGGTTTGTGCCAATGTATTATGTTGTATATAATCTGGCCTTGTTCTCCACAGCAAGAAAGGCAGGCATCAAAGCATTTTTTTAAGCTAAGCATCTCTTTAAAAGAAAAGCCTCAGTATTCAGAATTTGGCAGCAGTTACCGTATTATGCGTTAGAGGCCATATTTGATGTCATGCATGCTGTGCTTGCTCTTGTACAGTCTCTTCCCCTCTCCTCTAGGTTAAACCAGAGATAACATTGCTCCTTGTTGGCAGAATAGCTTACCTCAGTAATAACTAGGGAAAAAAATAAGCCAAAGCTAGCACCCAGGGTGCAGGAACAGAATCTGTTAGTTTCTTCTGATTTCTTCCGAATAAAAAATACCGAGAAATCAGAAGGGGATCGATTTGGACTTAAACCCCCCCAATGCAAAAGTTTTTTTTTCTGGTTAGTCATTGTGGGGGGGGGCGGCGTTTTGTGTAGGCCTCCGTGGTTTGTTCACCCCAAGTTCAGCTTTCAGCCTAGAAGGAAGCGTGCTTGGGGGGAAATGAAGTGTTTCTGCCCAGCTACATACAGTGGGAATTGCAGCCGGCTGGTTATTTTTAGCATCTGGAGTTATCTCATTGCAAGCATGAGTCTTTGTGGTTGCAGATGCGTGGAGTGCATGGGGGTGGCTGTTGGGTTTTTTTCTCCCCCCTTTTGCACGTTCTCTTTGTGCCACCCATATCTTACAAAGCAGAGAGATTGCATAGAGATGACTGGGCAGCAGCGAGGGCTTCACCTTCTGCACGTTCGGTATGTTACAGACTTTCCCTATTACTTTTCCGTTTTGGCTTATTCTGTGACTCCTTCCCCAAAGAGCAGGCAAGGATTGTGCAGTGATTGGGACCTCGGTTACAGCGTCGGGTGTTCATTGCTGGGTAAATAAGTGGGACGTAAGAGTAGCTGCCACTTACTTCCCGAGTCGAAAAGACACAGCTCCTCCTCCCACTTCCATTTGTGTTTCAGCTTCCACTTTTGACACATGGTTTAGGATTTCTTATACTTGGGTTTTTCCTATCATGGGAAATGCAGCATTAAAGCCGTCTTCCTTTGAGTCCCGTGGGAGAATCTGGGTTTTGTTGGGGAGTGCAGGTTTAAGAGCAGCTTGGGTTGCTCTTTAAAAAAAATTACTGCAAGATTTGAGTGGTTTTTCAGAGATGCTTTCAGAAGATTCGTGCTATTGTAATTGAAAGGGTCTAGTCTCCGAGTATTCAGGGGAGTGCCTCCCCTCACTTCTCCCCCCCCCCACCGTGACTTCATTGCTGATCTCTTAGCCACAGGCTGAATTAAACCGGTCACTGATGCTTATTTTAAGGGCTGATGTTTGGTTGGAAAGCAAGATTAAAATAAAATAAGTATCACTGTTAGGGGAAAAAAAAGGATACTGAACTAGCTGGATATTTGGTATGATCCAGCAGGGATCTTTTTTTTTTTTTTAAGGGATTCAGTGACACTTTCTCAATCTTGTACATCAGGGGTAGTCAAACTGCGGCCCTCCAGATGTCCATGGACTACAATTCCCAGAAGCCCCTGCCAGCATTCGCTGGCAGGGGCTTCTGGGAATTGTAGTCCATGGACATCTGGAGGGCCGCAGTTTGACTACCCCTGTTGTACATGGTCATCCTGTGTAAGGGAGGGGCTGTGGCTTAATGATAGAGCTTCTGCTTGGCAATCAGAAGGTCACTGGTTCGATCTCTAGCATCTCCAGTAAAAAGGATCAGTCATGTGAAAGACCCTCCACCTGAGGCCATCCCCAGTCTGAATAGACAGTGCTGACCATGATGGGCCAATTGTCTAATTCATTACAAGTCAGCTTCCTTTTTGTGGTGCCATTCCTCAAATTCGAGGGCCACATGAGCCAGCATTATATAGGCCACAATATATTTATCACTAGATTTGAAATTCTCATTCCAAAGTTTTGCAGGGCTGCATTGTGTCACGTGGACCTACGCATGAGGAGGGGATACTTCACTTACCCCGAATGATGCCAGTAAAACCCTTCTAAGCAAGGCCACTGGGATGTATAGCCTTGCAGTGTCTCAAAATGGCTTGGAGTCCAGTGAAATGGCTGCCAATATGGGTGGTTGTATTTAGCAGTGCTGCCCTAATTATACCCTTCTCAATCCATTAAAAGCCCTCAAAAGGCATAATTCTGTTTAGGACTGCACTGATAATCATGCTTCCCCCAAATGGGACAGCAACTGTGTGTGTAAGAACATACTTCTGCAGCGCCTACAAACATTCAAGATGGTCCTCTTCCACTTGTCTGTAAGCAAAACTTTCAGTTGTAGTAAAGAGTAGTTGCCAATAAAACAAGAGCAAGGTTAGTGAAAGTGGGAGAAGGGGACCCCCTTGGCCCTTGCCTCTGTGCAAGTCTAATGGATTTCACTAGATCTTGTTTGTGGACACCCGAATCTTAATACACTCAGTGGTTCCTGCAACACTTTTCTTGGGAACAGAAAATGTTGATCTGGATGTGTCATGATAGAGCTGAAGTATTATTCTGAGTGGTAAGGTAAAATCATAGGTCAGAGTGCCAAAATATATTCAATTTCTAAATTCCTTGTTCACGCAAACCACACAGAGGAACATGGTGGTTGGTAAGGCAAATGAGGTCTGCTGTTTGATTGGAATTGCTTCTTTAGAAGACAAGAGAGTCCTCCATTTTGATAATTCTGGAGGTCTCAGCTGTCCAGCTTTTTAAAAAGCTTCCAAATGACACACCTATGAATTTTACTTCTTCTAAAACAAAATAGGTCTGGAGCACAGAGGGCTGTGTCAGAGAGCACTTAAACCCAAGGTTGGCTCATAGGATTAAATGGCTCTAGAATTAAATGGCAGAATGTATAAATGTAGCAGTGTCTCAGAAAAGGACAAATCTGCAAGATTCCCTGCCTTCACCTGTGACTTCTGTACTTATTCTAGTGTGTTCAGTTCAATTCAGTTGCTTCTAACGGTCCAATTCTCTTTTTCTGGAACAATCTGTCCTGACTCATTAACGTAAGAAGAGCCTTGCTGGATTGGACAAGTGGTCCATCTAGTCCAGCACCTTAACCACATGGATCATTGAACACAGATATATGGAACATATGGAGCATACATGCTGGTCAGAGTGGTGAGCCCTCCAAAGACATTGATCAGTATATATTAAAGAGAAACATCAAGAGAATTGATATCCCAGGCTGAATTTCCTCCCTGATTTAACTTTTTCTCAGCAGAACGCATACTGAATTGGATATACAGCTTGGTCCGCTTAAGGGCATTGTCACCTGCACAGTAGTCAAAAAATGTCCCCAACAGCCATGGACCAATTATAGTGTGCTTTCTGTAAGCAAAAGAGTACCCAAGATACATATATAAATATAAAGTACCCAGGATAGATTTTGCTGTTGGAATAAAACAATGAATCAGTTTTCTAGATACAGCTGTTCATGACAACCTGAGAACTTAGAGCAGGGATTCCCAACCAGGGGTCCACAGGCGATCGGGGGGGGGGTCCATGGTCTTTCCCCTCCTGCCTTCATGGACTCGGCCACAAACTAGGGACCCGGTTACTTCCATTTCTCCCAGGGAGGTGTGGCCAGCTGACCTCACTTCTGGGGCTCCTCCAAGCTTGAAAATATATTTCAGGGGCTCCTCCATGATCAAAAGTTTGAAAAAGTATGACTTCGAATAAGATGCCTGTGAGTTCTGTGGTGCTTGCTGACATCTTTTTTCTGGCAAATGGCAAATGTTTTTAGGAAGTCGGAAGGATCAGGTTGGGGGGGGGGTTTGCTCTGTAAGGATTTTGATTGGCTGTGCAGATTTTTTTTTTATGGTGTTCTTGACAGCATCTGCCATCAAAGCACAAGGATTTTCACTGTGACTGAAGGTAAGCAAGGGCAACTGTTTCGTAGCTAGCTCTACCTTCTGCAGCCAAAATGCATTTTATGGCCAGCATTTTGTGGTTGTACCCACTATATCTCAGAATTCCAAAAGTGACCTCAGGTTCAAGAATGTCGGGGACCCCTGACTTAGAAAATATTTACTGCACTGAGAGAGAGGCAGAAAAGTATCTCAATATACAAGTTTTTGGAATTACTCAGTCCAGGTGTTTTTCTTTTAAAATCCATGACAGTTTGTTGACCAATAATCTAAATTCAAAACTTACGGGGGGGGGGGGGGTTGTTTGTTTGTTTTTGTTACAAATGTAAAAACCACTGCTTTTCAAAGAAGGCCAATAGTTGTGTGTTATTCAGTGTGATGAAGGACAGGGGTGAACCATTCTGGCTCACGTCAAACTGTATTTTAAAGCTCTGAAGACTTTGTGGTGTATAGCACTTCAAACACTTTATTGGTGTGGGGAGATTTTTTCCTGCACATTGGAATTATTTAAAGTAGAAAAATATCCCATATGTCAAATGTGTAAGCTCTGTTGCATGGGTTAATGGTATTCCTTTTGAGGGGGCGGGGCATATAGGTCATAAGCAATTGAGGTAGAAAACTTAATTGATATAGAAACTAGGAAAAGCCAAAATCCCCACCCTGGATGGGCAGTTGTAGGGTAGTACAGATTGTGCATCGTTTTTGTTAAGACTATAGGAGTCTGTCTATCCTCCATAAATAAAACAGTGGGTGATTGGGAGGTTTGTAAAATATATTGGAATGGAAAGTACATTAATTTTTACCGCATTCATCCAACCCCATAATGATAGCTCTAGGGCCTGCCATCTGTTTGGATACTGTTTTGCAAACTACTGCCCCAGATCTAAAGTGGCTTCCACTGAATCTTTAATGGTGACTAGTATTCCCAAATACTTAATTGTTATACCATTGCCATATAGAAGGCTAGTTAACGTAAAACGGTTGTGGTGGGAAGCCCCGGATCCAATTAATCTTCTGTCCTGACAGGGGGACCAAATGTTGTGATTATTTCAGACAGGCGTGGGAGAGGAACGTTCTTGATCAGAGAGGCTGTAAAGATCCTTATTAGTGCATGTCTGGAGTTCAGAACCTTGTGTCTTAAATTTTTATCACCGGATGTTTTCTAATAGTAGGTGCCAATAAAACAAGAGCAAGGTTAGTGAAAGTGAGCCAAGGGTACCACCTTGGCCCATGCCTCCGTGCAAATGTAAAGGGTTTCGCTAGATCTTGTTTGCAGACACCTCATCTTAACACACGCAGTGGTTCCTGCAATGTTTTTCTTGGGAACAGAGAAATTTGATCCGGATATATCATGGTAGGGCTGAACTATTTTTCTGAGTGGTGAGGTAAAGTCATAGGCCAAAGTGCTCAAATGGGTTCAATTTGTAAATCCCTTGTTCAGGCAAACCACCCAGAGGGACATGGTGGTTGGTAAGGCAAACCGTACAGAGTAGGGCATAGTGGCTAGCAGGACCTAGGACAGTGGTTCTCAACCTGGTGGTCGGGACCCCTTTGGGGGTTGAACAAACCTTTCACAGGGGTCGCAGCAGGGCAAGCAGCTTGGCTGGGGGGGGGCGCCATCCACACAACAGCCTTGCGGGGTAGATTGAGATAGAGCATTTGTCTGTCTGGAGCAGTGGAAAAGAGCAAGATCAGCATGGTGGGACAAGAGGCAGAACTGAACTGAGAAACCCTGGGGGGAAAAACAATTTATATACAATCATGAATGATAGATCTTCACGCCATTGGTCAGTTTCGGTTTAATTTCTGTGAAAGAACCCTTGCATAATTCTATGGTTAGGGGTCATCACAACATGAGGAACTGTATTCAAGGGTCGCAGCATTAGAAAGGTTGAGAACCACTGACCTAGGAGGAACTTAACAGTATCGGGAAACAGTGGGAATAGGCAACAACACGAAGCTGGTGCGTGTGTGATAGATGTATTACAAGATGCTCAGATTGTGTGCATTGTTGCACAAAGTCTCCTGAAAAGTAAGGGGAAGACTATAGAAAGGCAGAAACCAATTGCAACGGGAAGAGGAGGAGCAAGGCACACATCTGGGACTTGAACACCAGCATTCATACAGTTTCTGGCTGAAAGGTAGAGGCTCATGGAGTAGGATTGTAGTCAGCTTAGCCTGAATTCAGAATGGAGGCTTAGAGAAGTGTCTGTGATACCCTCCTGCCCTCTGCTTACAGCCTAGGGTTAATTTACTAACCTGGCTCCAGTTTTGCTGGCTTGGTCAAGGGCACTGTGGAATCTCGTGTTCCCCTTAGAGGCCGAATGCTTTATTTGCTCTGTGGCTCTTTTTTCCAAGCAGATGCTTCCAGAGAGCTCTCTGCAATGACCCGAGGTCTTTTTCCTGAGCCGCTACAGTGAATTGTAAAGTTCAGCAGTGTGCATGAGTAATTCACATTAATTTTCACAGTACGTATGTTGTCTTACATTTGTCAGGAAGAACAAAGTTCGGCCAGCTGTTAGAATTTTGCTTCTTTCCGTCAGTTTGGGTAATGCTTTAATAATTTTTTTTCATTACTAGCATTCCTTCAAAAGAGAGATGATTCCTGGATGTAAGACTCCACCCCACACACCATTTTTAATTATTGTAACTACGTAACTTGTGTGCTAGTTTAAGACTATCTTCTTTTCTTGAGTGGACACTTGGGGGGGGGATTAGTCTGCATTTCAGTAGGGTCCATAATGGCTTTATCTGCTGGACCTGGAAATGAGACGTCTCAGGCCAGAGTTCCTTTCTTGCACTAAAAATGTCATCTTTATAACATTGTCACCCCTTCTCCCAGAGAATTCTGGGAATTGTACTTTGAGGAGCTGAATATTCTCTGTTAGTGATCCTTCTCACCAGCCCTCATAGATACACAAGCCCCAGGGTTAGTAAGATGGAATGATGAAAGTGAGATGTAACTATAGCCAGTACAACAATACCAGAAGGTTCATTTGGTGCCGCATATATGACAAACACGCAGTCTGCCAGTGACTCAGCAAAGCTTTCCCCCTGTTTCTAAGTGATCTGCTAGGCATTCAGGATAAATCTGTTTCATGCCAGCTCCATTTGTGATTGCATTAGCTAACAAGACAAAATACTGTTCTAAGACAGCCCTTTTCAGCTTTTTGGGCTTCGAGGCATACCACAAGTGGTCAGCTGGCCACGCCTCCCTGCCTTGCCCCCCGGATGTGACATGTCACCAGAAATAACATCACCCAGATACAACTGATCTGCTTTGCTAGGGTTGCATCTTCCAGATGGGGCCTAGAGATTGCAAAGAAGCACGAACTGATCCGCAGCCAAGATCATACATAGCAGAGAAAGAAAGCCATCTAGATGGGAGACACACACACACATGCGTGCATGCAAATTTTTAAAAAATCTCTTAGAAATAGCTGTCACTTGTTTACAGTGCGCATGGCATCACTAATAAAATGAGAAGTTAGTTTAATTTTGGTGTGTGATTTTCTGTGTTGCGTACTTCTGCTGTCCACCAAGCCCTGGATCTCACCAAGGGCCTGGCTCACAAAGCCCAGCCATACCCCTCCGTCAGGCATTTGGTTGTTCCTCCGCCAGGCATTTGGCTGAGTTCGACCGAAGCTAATTAACATCTACTAGACTCCCCCTAACCTCCCTCCCCTTATGATGAGTCTGACCAAGTATGGGCCTGTTAAACTGTTTACCCTGTTAGAATGTTATTTCTCTGTTTATCATTATTATTATTACTGTTTCCTCCATTGTTATAATCACTAAGTTTGCTGTATTGTTCTCGTTTATGTTCTGTGTGAACTGCCCTGAGCCTCATGGGAAGGTGGTATACAAATGTAATAAATAAATAAATATTAAGACCTGGGTGTGATGTAGCACATTTTAAAAAATTCAACTTAGAACTGAAATGGCAAACCTTTGCTTGTCTTTGAAACTGTTTATATTACAGGTCGTTTGGAGTCACATTAAGTAAAATTCACTCTGAATAGCGATGTTCTTACTTGGGGTAAACAAAGTGAGAAGGGGAAGTTGAGAACACAATTTGGAGGGGGTGTTTCTTGCCTCCTTAGCAGGAAAGGTATTTATGATCAGAGTTGATTGATGGTTGTGTTATGCATCATTCTTTAATAGAAAATCAGTATAAGTGGAATTTGGGGGAATACAGTAGTATAGTCACCACTTTACAAATTAACCTGAACTTATGTATTTTTACTGTACTTGTGAACCAGGCATTTAAACTGCAACATTCTTTTCAATATGGCTTAAAGAATAAAGGCTGGTATTAAAATGTGTCTGATAAGGGCAAGTGTCATTCCGTGTGGTTTACTTCAGCTCATCCACTGTAACCTGCCACCCCTTTAAGCTTTCACAGAATCAGCCTCTCCATCAGATTATCCAGCTTCTGTTAAAAAAATTTCCAAAGATGGAGAACCCACCACCTCCCGAGGAAGCCTGTTAGAAACCGCTCAGTCAGGAACTTCTTCCAGATGTTTAGAGGGAATTTAGGGGGCCGGCTAAATATTAAGAAATCAGGGATATATGGATTCTATCCCCACACTGTCATTGAGGGTTGCTTGGTGACTTTGAGCCAGTCATACATTTTCAGCCTAACCTTGGGTAGGCTGTTAGGATATTAATTGCTTTGATCCCTATTGTGAGAGAAAAGAGGGGTATTAAATAAATAAATAAATAAATAGCTTACATTCTTTAAGCACTAGGAGATTAAACTATTACAGCATATTACACTGTAGAAATTATATATATATTACTATGGGCCAAGCCCATTGTATTCAGGAATACAAGGAGCGCTAGATTAGGGGGGGGTGCAGTAGAAGAACTCTGTTGATGGCCTATCTCTCTCCCCAAGTCCTGGATAGGCTGCAGGTAGCTGTTAGGGAACTCACATGCAGGGCAGCTCTCATGCAGCAGGGATCTGCAGCCTCCGAGCCTCAGAGGGAAGTGGGACGAGGTGGGGGACAGAAGGCGATTGGCTGGCTGCTGGACAGACAGGCAAGCTGGTTGGAGGAGGAGGCACTCAGGGGCAGGACAGCCACCCTGAGTGGGTGTTATGCTCTGAGTGGCACTTAAGCCCTGAGACACGCTCCTCCTCCAAGGCCTTACCAGAAATATTTTTTGGAACAGATACCACACACACAAAAATTAGTATACTTGTTTAGAAGCTATTGTTGGGACTGTTGTGCTGGTTTTGAGTATGCCCAGTTCTAACTAAAGTGATTACACTTATACATATGCCATTAAAACTAAATCTGGTGGTATTGTCACAATATTTTGCCTACACAACTTGAACATATTAGCTTCCCAGCTGCTTCCCTATGAATGGCACTCTGTCTATAAAAAAGATTCATATTGATTGTGTAAATTTCCCTCTCTTTAAAACATAAATTCCTCTTTCCTCTCCCAAGCTCCCTCCCCTTTTTGTTTAATCAGTGTCTGTGACTGAGCATCAGGGTATTTTCCCTATAATTGCTTCAATCTTTCTGTAGAGAACAGGTTTCTATGCATGAATCTGGTGTTACTGTATGTGAAAAGGCATGCGGGATGAAAAGAATATCACAGCCCTAAAAGGCACATGAGATCCTGTGGCTTACCCATGGGGTGCCCTTGTTATAAGCCAAGGCAGAGCCTTGTTAACTTGTCATGGCTTCTGGTGAAGGTTTGTGATACAGTTCAAGTAGTAAGGGGGTCTGCATAGGATGCTTCCAAGATACCAGTTTCTACTGAGCTCCTTTGTGCTCAGGGCAGGGGCACAAGGTATAAATATAAATCACATACAAATAATTAATGGCTAATGTTGAGTGAGGATTGGTTTTTCTGCCTTTTCTGCCACTTCAGTTGTGACGTCTATTTTGCCCATCACATTAATTCACAGTCAAAAGACAAGGGCTGATTCTGCACTTACTTTGTTTTTTCCGTTCTGGATCCTGCTGAATTCAGATCGATTTGAACTCAGGTCTTCCTCTATCCCCCCCCCCCACACACACACACACATTGAAGAAGAAACCAGGAACCAGGAAGTCTTTGAACTGACACCTTGGCCAACCAGGGAAGACTGCTTTGCTACAAGGCATGGAAAAGGGAGTTAATTGGCAAAAAGTAAAAATCTGCACACTTACTGATGCCCGTTTTTCAAATATCGAGGATTCACTTCTGGATATCGTGGGGGAAAGGTAGGGTCATTCTAGATCAACCATGTATGTTGAAGAGGGAAAATTTAAAGTGCCCAAAATGGAAATCGAATTCAGTGTAGACGTAAGGGATTCAGAGTGGGTAAAAAAAAAACATGCAGACTACATCCGAGAGTGCTCCTTTGTGCCTGTTGGGAAAGGTTTCTTAAAAGCTTTGTTAACTACCTGGAGATCCAGGAAGAATCCCCCTGAACACGCCAAAAATGCTAACAGAGGGATTTGTAATATGGGACAGAGGAAAGAACCTAATGTTTCAACTTTGTTCTGATAGTGCAGCTTAGCCACCACACCCTAAAGACTGAGCCAGAGAATGCAGGCTCTGGGAGAGGAAGAATGAATAAATTGCTTGTTACAATTTATTTTCCAGCTTACATTCTTCTGTGCTTGTATGTATATCATCTAACATTCTGCTCAAAGCCCAGTGGGGGTAGGAGTGAGATTTCTGATGCGCTTATGCTCTTGTCATCCTCTTGCTACACACTTCCTGCATTAGGAAAATTATGTGGATTACTAGTTGGTCTCTCTTTGTTTTGTCAGGGGTGAGGTAGGCTAGCTAGCCACCAAGTCTTAAACGCTTGTTTGTGCTTGCCTGTATTGTGAAGCAGCGAGTCCTAGGAAAGATAAAGCTGGCAATCATATTGTGGCCTCTGATGCTGGCTGTGAACTCTACAAGATCTTGCACGTGGTTGATCTTTGTGGGAATTCAAGGCATGCTTGGGAAGGCCAGCTCTTTAGATTTGCATGAACTCAGACTCCATGTGGGCTTATTTGTATCAAATTAGAACCTGCTTCCCTATTTCCAGAAAGGACTCCTGTGTGACAGCATTGAGCAGGGGGTTGGACTAGATGACCCTGGAGATCCCTTCCAACTCTGTGATTCCATGAAGAGGAAGGGGGGAGATATAAGTACCCGAGCAGTCTCTGTGCTTCTTTTAGCAAAACCTAAATTGTTTATTCATTTAACAATAAAAAGAAAAAAACGCAGAAATTTAACATCCAATTAAACAAATTATGTTTCAACATTTTTAGGAAGAAGTCCCAGCACTCATAAACATTTTTGGGTGGTCTTCTATTCACCAAATTGGTGAGCTTGGCCATCGTAGCATACTGTCTTAATTTCTCTAACCAAGAGTCAATGTCGGGAAGTTCTTGTTTCCATCTTGCAGTGATCAGGAGTCTGGCAGCCATTGTCATGTAGAAGATGAATTCCTAACTTTTAGCAAAATCTCTGCTTGCGTTGGACTTAAAACAGTTTACAGTAACAGAGGAAAAGGACTCAGAGTCTTTAAAAAGCAATAGGCCAAAGGGAAATAAGGATTTTTTTCCTCCTATACTTGACACCACCAAGTGTGGCTGTGTTTACATGTCATATTTAATTGTTTTAAATCTTTTATATATGTCAAAATAAATACGTTGATTCAAGGCAAGTTCTATTTAGAGCATCAGAACATTTTCTGGAGTCCTTCCCAATTCAGATTTTTCTGGAAAGCTGACGTCACTGCATGGAATTAAAGCTTGCTCGTCTCCAGTTGCTGAAATTCGTGGAACAACACAGCTGACTCTTTTCTTACTGTAATTACTCCTCTACAAAATATTATCTCCATATTTCTGACAAACAATGTCAGAGGTCTTCCCCATAAAGATTGGGGCTTTAGCGTACTGGGAGTGAGTGAATTGCATTAATTCAGGCAATTTGATTGGACAGTTGATCAAAAATTGCAACGAACAGCTCGGTGTAGAGCAGGGGTAGTCAATCTGTGGCCCTCCAGATGTCCATGGACTACAATTCCCATGAGCCCCTGCCAGCAACGCTTAGGAGCTCATGGGAATTATAGTCCATGGACATCTGGAGGGCCGCTGTTTGACTAACCCTGGTGTAGAGTGTGGCCACTGTTTGTGAGAAGCAAGCATGCTTGTGGATGTTTTTCCTAAGGTTCGGTGTACTTATTCCTTCAATAGGCACTGATTAAGGTCATCTTTATCTGTTTTCAGCAGCAAGTCCTGTTTGTGTTGTACAAGTCGCAGCATGGTATGGCCACATAGCGAGGGCCCTCCGTGGTTGCCCTTCAAACTGACAGCTCAGGTTTGAGCTATTTGTGGAAGAGGCCTGGATTTTTCATTGACTTGATGGGCTTTTGCTGCTCAGGGCTGAACTGGGGAGGAAACTGGTATAAGACAAGTGGTCTAACATTATTATTTTTAAAAAATATAGTGTTGACTTACTGTTACTTGAGGCTAGGTGATAAATTATTTCTTTAGGACAGAAAAATATAAATGTAATACACCTAAAATGCGGCAGTGGTGTTCTATTATGCTTTGTGAAGAACTAAACTTTCTTTTTTGGCTTTTATTATCTTTTATCTGCTCTTTTGGACTTGATGGTTTGGATTTGGTTTTGTTTCAAGGCACCTGCTTTGGCAAGCTGGAACTTCTTTTCTTCTCAGGATATTTTCTCTATGTCCATTGATAAGATGGCGGAATACCTGGCATACAGAGATAGGGTACTTATTTATTTCATTCTCCTGTTAATTATGCCTATTATTTTATTATTCTTTGTAGTTTGAAGGTGTGTTGTGTGTTTGTGGGGGTTTTGTTCTGCTTTCTTTTGCTTTCTCAACATTTTTACCCTTAAGAACTCCCTGAAATGTTCTTCAGGCTTTGAGAAATCCCAGAAGTGGTGCAATCAAGCAGAGCATGGTTGGGAAGCAGAGCTGGGTACATGCCTACCTGGGACACCTCCCCTCCCCACCCCCTCCAGGACCTTTATTAGCTATTTTGGGAAGGGAGGCGGGTCGCCATGACCTTATGTGGTCATATCACCAGAAAAATTTTAAAAATATTTTAAGAATTAATTAACTCCCATCCATTTGGGAAACCTTTCCAAGGCCATCAAGAAACTGCAGGGTATCACGAAACCCTGGTTGAAAAAGCCTGACCTAGAGAGTGGCTTGTCTGGCTATTTCTTCATTTCTCTCTTCCCCTTGAAGACATGGAATCTGGTTTGTTTATTGAATAGGGTGTCTGTGTGTGTGTGTGGGGGGGTTCCTTTTCATTTGTTAAAAACGAATCAGAAACAGGCATAACATATTGATATCAAATTTTTTATAAAAGCCTAGCAAAGTAGATTGGAAGATTTTTTAATCAATCTCCATGCCACTAAAAAAAAATCAGTTTAAGGTTTTGGAGAACAATACTGATATGAATGAGGGATCTTCTCTATTGTCCATGATCAAATATTGTCTCCTGAGACATGGCCACTAATATATGACTTTAAAATCAATCTAACTTCGTACTGAAGAATATTGTGGGGTAATCTAATAAATTTGACTCCTTTGAAGTTAGAGAATATCTAACTCCATTCAATATTATAGTCTTACAAGAAACATGAGCTACTGATATTTTCCTCCCTGGTTATCTCTCCTTTTGCCCACCAGCAGAAAATAATGGTCAAAAAGGGAACTCCTGAAGTTTGGGGCTTATTGTTGATCACCAATTTTTCCCACCTCCTCATCACTAACTCTGCTTATCCTCTGGCTTTCCTGGACATCACTACCAACTCTATTCCTCTAAAATACCTGGTGCTTGGAATATGCGATCTTCTTGCTGTCCCTGCCTGATAGCCAATGTTCATAGACTCTTAGGGTCTCTTTATACGGTTTCTAGCTGACATGGCCATTGAAGTCTAGGTGTTCACCTAATGGCTACATTCTTCATTTATTGAAAGCCGCTGCATAGAAAGTTTCTTCTTCAACAATTAATTTAGAAAAGTAACTAAAGCTTCTCGGGTCTCTTTAGTCAATTTGGCCTTTGTTAGATGTCATTATCAATTTTTCACTTCCACTGCTATTCATGCTGCTGAATTTGTTGTGATCTGGTGTATAGCAACTTGGTTCCCATTGATTTAATTTTTGTTTAATTAAAATAAGCTAAGGATGGAATTCAGGCAGCTGGTTAATTTTTTTTCAGAGTGTGTTGGTGCTTTTCTCTGTTTTCAGTTTTGGACCTTATTCTATGTGTTTTTTAAAGTTTGAGATTTTAATCCATCACTGATAGATCATCCTCATGATTTTGCAAGTCACCCTTGGGCAACATGTACCCCTTGAATTTAAACAGTGGGAAATAAGCTTTCTGTCTGCCAACTGCCTTTGAGGATCTTTTACATGGGAAGGTAAAACATTGAAAAATTATCTAGCCAAAGTTAAACCATTTTCAAGTTCCATTTTTAAAAAAAATTGAGGGTGGATAAGATTTCAGGACATGCTTAAATGTAGTTCTTACCCATATAAACGTAATACATTCTGTCATTAGTAATGTCTTCAGGAAATATGGCATCTTCCTTCTTTAGCACCGTGAACAATTGGAACAATATAGGATTTAAAGCTTATTAAATCATTGCTGAAATGTAGCTTCTAAAAAGAATGGCTTTTACGAGGCTGATGGCCAACAAGTGTTTGTTTCAAAAGTACAGACCCTCCTAGTTAATTAAATGTAAAACCACTTTTGTGCTAGAAAAATAAACATTTAAAACTTTCCAAACAAATGTCTGGTGGTGATGCCTCCTTTTCAGATGGGTGTAACATTTTCCACATTTGATTCTGAGCCTCTCTGTTAGCTCATTTTAAGTCTGATTTCCCCCCCCCCCAATCCAGTTATTTAAACATAGTGGCTTAACATCTGTAGATATTTCTCTTATATTAACTCAAGAGAATCAGGAACATGGACATGGGAGGTAATTGGCTGGAGGATTGAGGATCTTGGAGCGGGACAGTGCCTTGGAAAAAAAATGTCCGTGTCCTCCTGCAGTTATTAATAGAATGTTTAGAGGGCGGGTTTCATAATGCGATGGATGACAGCATGAACTTGGGAGACATCTTAATGGCTCGTTTGTACATTCTGTTATTCCTAAATTCAGCTCTGCCTCTGATCTGTTTATGTTGAAGAGGTGAATCTGAGGTTCGAGTGAGCTGAAGTCTGAACAAAGCGGGAGCTTTCGGCATTCTGCAGGGCCTGCAAAACGGAGCTCTTCCGCCAGGTCTGTGATTGAGGCTGTGGTCGGCCACCCCATCGTCAACCTCCTTCCTCACCCCTCTTGTGGTAAGGGATGGGTGAGGGTTTTTCCGCCATGTTGGAATACTTTGTCTTTCAATGGAGGTTTTATAAGACTCTGGAACTCACCACGAGCTGATTCGGAAGTGGCAGGGAACAAATCGAAATATTATAACAACAACAACAACAATAATAATAAAAACCTAGAAAATGAAAGGGCGTCTCTCTTTCTCTTAATAAGAGCATTTCATTGTTTGGTTGTCACTGATGGGTGGACTTCATAGCTGCCCTCAGCAGAGACTTTCAGAATGTTCTCCATCAATGGTTCTCAACCACTGGTGCATGTACCATTGGCAGGGTGGAAGGTGTGCCCTAGGTGGAATGCAGATTTTTGACTCCCCATATCCACATACAGATATGTCCTGCTGGCCCCTACCAACCTTACATCCCATAGATTGTCCACCTTCTGGCATACTAGTCATAGTCTTGGACATTTGGTGTTTCTCTTAATCCCCCATTCCCCCTACACAACAGGAAGTGTCCTTGATTGCCATTTACTGCTGATCCTAAAATGTCCACAAACCTATCATAAATGATAAATAATCCTGCAGCTTCATGATGAGGTAGTGAAGAAGTAGAGCATGTTTTATTTATACATGCTTATATTCTGTGATGTACAAGTTACAGGTGCCCCAAAAATACAGTTCTGCATAAGTTCCGGTTCATTTTTAATCTCCTAACATGAGTAGCACTTTTGTGTGTGTGTCTTTGAAATTCTGCCAAGGCTGGCAGTCTGAAGGTGCAGTCAGGGTGTAATTTGGAAAGCTGTAGGCTGGTTGTAATTGAGTAGATGGTTTTGTAGAGCAGGGTAATACAGATGCAAGGCAGCTGGGGAAAGCGAGTGAGAAGGGCAATCAGGGTAGCAGGCAAATCAGATTTATATAGAGAATTTCAGTCCCTGGCAAACTGTTGAGTCAGCTTGGACATACCGGGAATCAGACTGTGGTACCTCTTTTCAGTCCATGGCATTGGTGGCCCCAAAGAGCAACCAGGACCAGTTGCATGTCAGTGGTTAACTGCCACAGAGATATAGGGAATAAGGAGCTATAGTTGACTGTGCGTGACCCCAACTTTCTGGCATTATAACCTGGTGTTGTATATCTCTGCATGTTGCTAGGAGGATTCCCAGTGGTCAGTCAGGAGTTGTGTTGGTCTTCAAAGGAGATGAATGCTGTGAATACCATGGACAGCCAAAGTCACCAACAAGGTAGTTTTAGAGAGGAACAAATGACATCATTAGAAGGCAAGATATTACAGCTAAAGTTCACTTACTTTGGATATATCATGCCATCAAACTCATTAGAAAAACCATTAATGCCATTGTCAGTGGCAAAAGGAAATGTGGTCACCAAAGGATCTGCTGGCTTGACACGATCAAAGCCAACACAGGTATGGCCATGAACCAACTAAAAGAAGCAGTCAGAGACAGGGACGCATGGTGAAGACTTTCCTATAGAATCGCTGAGGGTCGAACACGACTGAACAAATAACATCATCACATTATCATCATCATCAAAGGAATGTCAAAGTAACACAATGTACTATTACGTCACCACCACTGAGAGTTGCAACTTTCTGTGCCTTTGGGATATTAAGTTTTAAATAAGGGAATATATCGATCATGCACCAGTCTGTCTGTTGATTTGTTTATTTTATTAATTTGCAGAACATATACCACAACTTTCCAGTTTCAAAAGTATTTGGGTAGCCTATAGCCAAGATGACAAAACAAGCATATTTAAGAGATTTTTTTTTTAATTAATAACAGGACTAAGGTCAACCAACTTATGGTAACCCAGTGAAAATTCACTTTTCATCCAGGGTGGTATAGTGGTTAAGAGCAGTGGCTACTAATCTGGTGAGCCAGATTTGATTCCCCTCTCTTCCACATGTAGCCATTTGGGTGACCATGGGCTCATCACAGTCCTGATAGTGCTGTTCTGACCAAGCAGTCCTGACAAAACTCTCTCCCCACCTATCTCCCAGGGTGTCTGTTGTTGGGAGAGGATGCTTGGTGTAGTTGTTAGGAGTGTGGACTTCTAATCTGGAGAGCCAGGTTTGATTATACACCTTGCGCTCACCACAGCACTTATAAAGCTGTTCTGTCCAAGCAGTGATATCAGGACTCTCTCAGCCTCACCCACCCCACAGGGTGTCTGTTGTGGGGAGAGGAAAGGGAAGGTGACTGTAAGCCTCTTTGAGCCTCCTTCGGGTAGGGAAAAGCGGCATATAGGAACCAACTCTTCTTCTTCTTCAGTCATATCAGGGGCTTTCTCAGCCTCACGTATCTCACAGGGTGTCTGTTGTGGGAACAGGAAGAGGAACTCCTCCTCCTCCTCCTCCTCCTCCTCCTTCTTTTTCAGGCAATGAAAAGCAGGGTATAAAACCCAACTCTTCTTCTTCAAGGCAAGAGATGAGCAGAGGTGGCTTGCCGTTGTCGCTTCCTAACAGGATTAAGTCATCAAAAAGCAGAATCAACAACAAAACTAAAACCTCATTAGATATGTAAATAACATTATTACTTTATTAATAGCAGCCCTTCTCTTCTGGAAACAGATAATCCAGGCAAGTCATTATTCAGTTTCTGGATATGCCTGTTCCGTGGTCAGTGCTGCATTCTAAGATTGGGAGTACGTATGTAGGATTGTCAGCGTTTGATTTCAGCAGTAGTAGCTGCCCCTGGTCCTAAAGCAAAGCCTGAACCGAATCTGGTGAGTCACGGGTAGAACCAGGACAGAATCTAATAAGCTATAAATGTAGCTCAAGATAGCATATGGCAGGTCAGGGAGAAGCTTAATGGATTATGTGTGAAACTGGCAAGATGTGGTCAGAGCCTGGCATTTACTGGCTTCTTCAAACATGGTGCTTGCTTGAGTTTTACAGGTTGGAGCAGTAAAGTCACGTTCTGTGGGGTGATGTAGGTTGTAATCAGCAGGCTGGGTTTTGCTGAAGATGCTAGTTATCAAGGAAACGTGACCATCAGGCATCAGTCTTTTTGCTTACGTTTGCCCTTTTAGCAAGCAGTAGCATCCCCACTCAGAGGTTGATAGAAGCCTGCGTTCTTTCAAGTTAACGTATTTTGTGGGATCGTTGCAAAAGGTATGATTTGATTAGTCAGAGTTAAGTCATGTTCCAATGGCCATTAATGTGGCCGTTCCTGCGCCAGACACTGATGGTTGTTCTCACCAGTCTCTCAGTCGTAGGACATGGAATGCCCTCTAGGCTTCCTCGGGAGGTGGTGAGTTCTCCTTCTTTGGAAGTTTTTAAGCAGAGGCTAGAGATTCAACAAAAGTGTGCCTAGTCAGGGCTATGGTCTTCCCAGTTGCAATGTATGGCAAAGGGTGGTCCTGTGGGATGTGCAAGGGGGCGGAGGCCCATGGTTATTGGTTTGACCCAAAAAGCAAAATCTTTCCCTGCCTTCAATGGAATATTATAAAGTCTCATGCAATCCTTTGTTCTGCACACAGGCTCTTTCGGGACCGACCCACCTGTGTCATTTTGTTCTTCTGCAGTTGAATAAAATCATAAAAGGTTTTGCAGTCTAGTGGTCATTCTATTTGGGTACTGCACACCAAGCAAACGATCCTAAAAGGCCCAGACCAGGCCCTGGGCCATCAAGAGCGACTAAAGCCATCTCTACCCCATGGCCAGGTCAGAAACTGGACTGGAAAGGGTCAAGTCCAGAAGTTTCCTCCAAGAACCCCTGCAGTTGTGCCACCACCAATTCAGTAACCTTACCTAAAAAATGCTAAATGTGAGGCTGGGTTGGTGGAATTCAGCTCTTGTTTTTTCAATAAAGACTTCACCACTGCCTTTTTCAGTCTCTTGTCAGGGACAAATTAATACTATCATAGAGAGGAAGCCACTTCTGTTTGTCTCTTGCCTTGAAAATCTTACTGGGTCATGACAAGTTGGGTTTTGACTTGAAGGCTGTTTCTACTGCCACCATTGGGGGAAAAATCCTCCTATAAAATATCTGAGTACAACCTTTTAATATGAAACATTCCATTCATTCCAAATGTATAGCATGAAAAAGTCTGTGGGCTTTGTCAGTTTTTTCAGTAAAGAAAGCACAAAACAACAACAACACCTTATACTAGAAACATGCATTTTCCACATTAGTTATTTAAATCTTAGTCGTTATGGCGACAATTAATGTGCTATATTGTGAATAATAATACATCATTAGAGTTGTGTTTTCCATGTTTGAAAGTTTAGCATGAAATCCAGACATGCTGGTACTCCTACCGGTTGTGACTCTGTAAGAAAATTTCTGCCGTTTCCTGCAGAATTTTTCCACCTTCTGCTTTTATTTTTAATACCTGTCAGGTTCCAAAAATTGAGGATGCGTGATCGTAGCATAAGCTGCAGGAGCTTGCAACTTTTCTGTCAAATGTTGCTTATAGTTGTACTGTTTCTTGTAGAAAACAGTATGAAATCTAGTAAAAAATAAAACAAGTTTAGGTTGCATATAGTATTTGGTGACTCTTGCATACATTTCAAATTTTCCAAAAAATGTCAGGAGCGATTCATGGTTTCAACATTTTGGGAGGTTTAACATTTTTAGGGACATGTTTCCTCGATGGTAAAGTAACAGGTACATTTTGTACCAGATTTTTCCACCTGGGAGCCACAGAATATCCACCTGAGCTTAAAACAAAATTATTGCAAATTGCCGTGTGGATTTTGTGCTGCAGTTTCAGGGCACAGAAAAAAGATGCTCATGACCAGTTATCCTAAATGGGTCAAGATGCTGTTTTTGTTCTCCTTTTCATACAGATATGCACCCCCCGCTCCCCAGCCATACTGATCCATGTGACTGAACAACACCAGTGTAAACTGTGCAGTGTATTTGACTGGCAGGTTACAGTGAATGCTAGGGCTATGCTGGGGGATGGGGTTGGGTGGTCCTGGGATATTTCCAGCATCCTCAGTCGTATGTTATAAGCACTGAACCAGGGACGTGGGCAGCTGCCATCTGGCTGCATCCTGAGTCATGCTGTCAGATGCTTTGCAGCCTTCAAACGATTGTTCTGCAATAGACGCGCAACCGCAGCACGCTTTGGCATGGGATAGGCTGCGCACAGGAACAGATGCTCCGGCTTATTAGGAGCCAGTAAATGGCAGAAGTCAGACAGCAATCTTTCACACTGATACCTAATCAATAATGTCTGAAAAGATATTTTAATTTTTAAATCGGCTCTGTTGAAAACACTAGGATGTTAGATGGCCTTAAGAGTAACATCTTGTGTTTATATCGCTTTAAGAGTGATCCCGGGGCGTTCACTAGCTTCGTAATCCTTGTTAACAGCCCTGCAAGGTAGAGCCACGTTCAGTGAATTCACATTCCTAGAAATCTTTAACATAGTTAAGAATTGTAATAATTCACGGTAGTTTTCGAAACTTAATGTCATAGTTTCGCAGCAATCTGTTTTTGTGAT
Source organism: Paroedura picta (assembly GCF_049243985.1). NCBI lineage: Eukaryota > Metazoa > Chordata > Lepidosauria > Squamata > Gekkonidae > Paroedura > Paroedura picta. The sequence goes on along the minus strand of NC_135381.1, from coordinate 12,670,544 downwards.
CCGTGTAAATATCAGACTTGCTGATTAAGGTATCTTTTCTGTTCTAATAATAGTTTAACCTCAAACTCAGTCCCTAGTTCAGTGGTTCTCAACCGAACTGCCCAATGGCGTGAAGATCTATCGTTCATGATTGTATATAAATTGTTGTTTTTTTTCCCGGGGTTTCTCAGTTCAGTTCTGCCTCTTGTCCCACCATGCCCATATCGCGGCTCCGGAGAGACGAACGCTCTATCTCAGTCTACCCCACAAGGCTGTTGTGTGGATGGCTATTAATTTTCATTTTCACCAATTCTATAATGTACAAGACAGCCCTTGGTTCAGCCTCTGACTATTGAACTGTTCTCTGGCTCCCAGCGGGGTGTCAGAGAAGAAAACACGGCATGTTGAGTAGGGAATGGCTGTAAGTTGGGTTAAGAATCATTTTTGTTTCAAATGATGGTAATATGTTATGATGGTAATATGGAGAGACAGGTGTGTGCAGAATTGGTGGCTAAATGGAAGAGCCCATCCCTGGTTTTGTCAGCTGTAAGCTTCTAATTAATGTTTCTATTTGGGGGCACAAGAGTTGGTATAAAATAACTGTTGATTCAGTGATAGAAGGGACCTTTATCTGCTTCATGTATTCCATATATCACAGAGACCAGTAGCTACTTTGGGTATAGTATATTATCACTTCTAATTACCACTGCTTTCTCTGTTCAGGTCAGAAGACAAGATTGTGTAGTGCTGGGGAGACACCAGAAAAGGAAATCTGATGCTTTTGCTGGAATAGATCTGAGCCACAGAGTATGGTTCATGCAGCCTTTGCTCAGGTATGTAAAATAGCACTTTCCTAGCCTAACCCTTACTGCAGTACTAAGTCCCTCCGGTTACCCTCTAGGTACTATATGGTATGTGTGTATTAAACCAAGTCTGAGAGATCACTTCAGTTTTTACCAGCATTGCCTCTGCCATTCATGCTGGCTCAAAACTTTTCTGGCAAAAACAGTCTAAACAGTTCTTTACCTGCTCCCAAACCGTAGTTGTTCCTCAGGTCAGGCCAGCGAAAGAGTTCTGTATTAGGAATTCATTCTGGCCTTTGATTCAAATATTAATATTGTTGCTTATTCCATCATAGGACATTCCTAGACATATGGTGCTTGTGCCTATAGAAGGCAGAGTTTGGGAAGGGGAGGGAGTAGAGCAAGGATGTAATTCCTTCTGAAGCTGCCATTTCATTCAGGTGAAACTGACCGTTGTAGTCTGGGGAAATCCAGGCTCTTAAGGTGGATTTCTCAACCAGGGTTTTGTGAAAACCAGGGGTTTCTTGACAGGCCTGGAAGTTTTATCCAAATGAGTAGGAGGTCCCTTCCCTCTTAGAGTCAGCCTTACAGCCTTACTGATGAACTAAGTTTGAGTCCAGTGGTGCCTTTAAGGCCAACAAGGTTTTATCCATGGTATAAGCTTTTGTATGCGTACGCACTTTGTCAAACACAGTGCAAGACTTCAGACTAACACGGCTGCCCACCAGGATATTGATGAGTTCACTTCCTGCAAAGCTGCATGGATGCCTTTTAATGAGATAAAGGGTGGGACCCCACTGCCTGGGGAATTCAGATTGCTATCTGAGATTGGTTTAGTTTCCTTTTGAAGCTTGTTGTGATAAGGTGGGTTCCTGTTTCTTTGTTTCCTACAATCAGACCCACTTGGGCATCGTGGACTTTGCCTCCCATGCCCCAGGACTCCGTTTTGGATAAAAGACTTTTAATCTCTGTATCATGTAACCATGTCCTAGCCCCACAACTATGTCCTAGCCCCACAGAGTTAAGTTTTCCTGTCCTTGAACATATTGATAGAAGATACCTTCAGATTCCTGTAATAGCTTGCAAGAGTTCTAATTGGCCCCTGACAACCCTGCACAATTTAATCAATGTGTGGTAAAGTTCAATAAAACAAAGGGAGCTTCAGTTATAAAATAAGGAAACTTTTCAGTAATGTTTCAGTCTCTGACATTATTCTTGAGCTTTGTAAGCCTGTGTAGGTGGTGTCCAGTCGCCTTGGAGTCCTTGTTTCCCAGGTGGTGCTGGCTTTAAAATAGATGGTAACAGTCAATGAAGGAGAATGGCTTCTGTCGGAAAATGTATTTTTAAGCCATTGACAGGAGAATGTTGTGGCTTTTGAGAAAGTGACTTGTGAAACTTTAAAATAGCTATTTATTAATCACTGTACTTTCCCAAATATGTAACCTTCAGATAGCTAGCAGAGGCCACAAGGGTAATAATGAGTAATAATGAAATACTGTTGGTGAAAGGTAAACACGGAAGAGTCATTCCTCCCCCCCAAAAAAGTAGTTTATTTGAAGCTTGTTATAAAAGGAATGTGAATTAGAGCAAACTGAGTAAATGACAAATATCTCTTTTTAAGGTTCTGATTTACTACCTGCAAAACTGCATTGTCAATGAAGGAAGAAACTGGCAGAGAATTTGTGGTGGGAGCTGAGTCCTAATCCCATTCAACATGCGCAAAGGGGTGCCCAAGGACCCAGAGATAGCTGACCTGTTCTACAAAGATGACCCTCAGGAACTATTTGTGGGCTTGCACGAAATTGGACATGGAAGCTTTGGAGCCGTTTATTTTGTAAGTAGTTTTGCTTTCTATTCCTGATTGGATTTTAAAAAGGGGGGGGGGACGACTGCATACTGATGTGTATTGATGCGCTAGCATCTATCGAAACTCTTTGTACCCATCCTTTCTTCTCCCCACTATCCTAATGTGGCAGCCCTTATTCATAGAAGGAATGTGTGTGATCTTTTGCTAGCTTTGTTTACTGACATAGATACGTAGCTCCAGCCCTGAGCTACAGTACCTAATAATCTTTTTATCATTTCCCAGGCATCTTTAAAAACAGCATGGCAAGCCACACATGGCCATTAGGGCTTCCTGAACTCTCACGAAGTGCAAACGTTTGGGAAGCCCAAAACCTTATGGGGCATCTGCCAGTTGCCCAGTAGAGTTGCCAATTCTGAGCTGTGAAATTCTTGGGAGTTTGGAGGTGGAGCCTGGGAGGGCACGATTTGGGGAGGAGAGGGAGATCAGCAGGTATGTAATGTCATAGAATCCACCTTACAAAGATGCCACTTTGTACCCTTTCTCTGTACCCTGGGCAGCTGTTGTAATTCCTGGAGAAATCCAGGCTCTACTAGGAGGTTAGCAATCTAAGCTTGCTGCATTGTGCTTGGGGAACAAGGCCAGGAATGATAAGTGTTCCAGCTTCTGGGCATGCCATTGGGGTTGTTGCCGCTTCAGGCAGCAACCAGCAGCTTTCCAGAGGACTCTCAGCAGAACTGAAGGTGGTACTACCTCTGTTTTTCTGAAGCATACCCTGCAACTAGTTGGGAACGAAAGCCGGGATAGGCGCTTTGCTTTGCAGAAGAGATGTTGCCCAGTTTTGGTTTCCAAAGGAAGGTGAGGACTTGCTGTTTGTGTGACCGTAGGGGAATCTTATAGAGTTGGAAGGGATCTCCAGGGTCATCTAGTCCAACCCCCCACAAAATGCAGGAAACTCACAACTGCCCCCCCCAAAACCAGAATCCCTGGCCAGTCTGACCTGGGAGAAATTCACCTCCTGTTCCCAAAGCAAGAAAGGGCCACAGGAGCCAAGCACTGACACAATCCCTCCTCCCCACCCCCTCACAATCTACCTAAGTTCACTGAATCAGCATTTCGGCCAGATGGCTATCTAGCCTCTGCTTCAACACTTCCAAAGAAGGAGATTGCCAAGCTGAGAAACAGAAGAGAGTCTGGCCAAGCAGAGGGTGCACAGCTGTGACACAGCTGCCCAAGATGAGCTCAGCTACTGAGTCAGCAGTAGGGAGCGACCCAAACCTTTATAATTGAGAAGTTGCCAAATATTCAAAAGCTGAGCCTTAAAATGGATTCTATGCTCCAGGTTCCTTTTGCTATGCTGCTCTGCCAGTTTTTGTGCAATTTGTTCGATCCAGCGTATTTTTATCTATGATATTCTCAAATGGCAACTGGGAGGGGAGGCTGGGGGAAAAAAGCAGGCTGCCCCCAAGGACAGGCTGCCCCCATAGTCTCAGTTTGAACTGAAGAATATCCTTTTCTCTCCATGTTAAATTCGTGAAAAATAAAATAAAGGAAATATCTGTTTTTTTTAGGAGAGGGTGATTTCTAGGAGCAGGTTCTTGTTTTGGATGCCTTGAGTCACAAAAGATGGTTGCTTGTGCACCCTCTGAATGAGGTGACCCAGTTTTACAAATGAAGTAGGTTGAACTTATTAGTTCCTCTGCTTTGCAAAAATAAAAAAATAAAAAAGGCTTCGTATTCCTTGAAAAAGAGGCCGTGCCACTTAAAGCTGCCTGCCGCGCAGCATTACTTACAGCTTGTCTGACGAGCCTGTTATTTAACTGTAAGATGTTTCTGTCTGAAGATTAGTCCTTCAAGGAAAGCAGAAAGCCCCGCTGCTTTAATCATTTAAAGCTCCACAGACGCCACCACGGAAGAGTTATCTGCAGAGAGGCATCCACTTCCCGGTCAAAGCGATGCCACCGGACGGTCTGTTGCCACATCTTCTGTAGCTTCCAGAACTAGGCATAGTTTGTTTTAAGCAATCAAGGTGTATAGGGGAAATCATGGTGATATTATTTGCGTGATAGGAGGTGCTTCAGGAGGTTTCCAAATAAGCCTTCATCTTGATTAGTAAAATAAGACTAAAACAGGCAATTACTTGAGGCCCTGAGCAACAGTTTTTGGTCACGGAGCTGTTAATTGCCGAAGGTTCAATTAAAAAAAAATGTCTAGCTTGCCCTTTGGCAAAGCGTTGGAACAGATATTGTTTTTCGTTCCTGTTAACATTCCTATTTAAATCCAGTTAAGAGTACATAAAACACGTTCAACGCCCAATGTGTAAAGTGGTATGGATCTTCTGGCAGCCAGATCTTTTTCTGCGTGTCACCGTGGAAGCAACTGCTGGCCTGCTGCTTTTCATGCTTGGATGTTCCCTTTGCATCTGGTAGAATAAAGTACCTGCAGTTTGCTGACAGTTAGCAGGTGGTTCAAGAAGCCAGTAAGGTTTCATTTGCCCCTGTAATTCACAGAATCATAGAGTTGGAAGGGGCCATACAGGCCATCTAGTCCAACCCCCTGCTCAACGCAAAGCATCCAAGAAAATTCTGGCATGACTGCTTAGTCTGTTAGTTTTAAAAGAGAAATGGCCAAGGTCCTGGCAGATTACATATCCTTTCCGTTCCAGCCCCGACCTAACCCGCCACAATAATCCCAGTTTTCAGAGATTACCCCTAAATTTTAAAAAATCTTATAATATTTCCAAAGGATGCTCAGGATGGACAGGGAGTTGGGCGTGTCTTCATCTTTTGAGAGGCCGTTGGCATTCAGATGTGGAGGCTGGTTAGAACTCATCAAGGAAAAGGTTTACTCAACTGATATTTAAAGAATTACTGGAATCAAAGGTGAAGAGGTCACTATGGTAGTTAGGGACAACTGATCTAGCCTACAGATAGCTTCTCCCTCTGAGCAGGAGGACATCTGTGTCGGACAGTTCTTGCTGGCTGCTAAGGAGGCAGGAACAAAATTCTTCTCCTTCCTGCAAGTCTGAGGAAGAGTGCTTGCACTCGAAAGCTCATGCCTTTAATAAATCTTTGTTGGTCTTAAAGGTGCTCCTGGACTCTGATTTTAATGAGGGAGGAGATTGCTTCATTTTGCCAGCAGAAGGGGGTTGATCAGGTCTACGCCATGCCTTCCAAGCCCCCTTCCCAGACAAATCAAATTAGGGATCCTAGGGCAACCTGGCCCACTAAAGCGGCCAGAGAGGAAGGAATACCCCTCTAATAATGGACTCCTCTGATAATGAATCAAATGCCAGGGAAGAGGGGGAGTTTTTGACTGACGAAGAAAAAAATGGAAGAAATCACAATCACAGCATTTTTTTTCCAAAGCTGAGTATTTTCGGTATCTGTTACAAAAATGCCTAGCAGTCTTGAGCTTAAAACAGCCTGAAGCTGCAGAGGTCTTAACACCAGATAAAAGAGGGAAACGTGGATTCAGAGAGGAATTCTTTCCTCAAGATTAGGGGTAGTCAACCTGTGGTCCTCCAGATGTCCATGGACTACAATTCCCATGAGCCCCTGCCAGCGTTTGCTCATGGGAATTGTAGTCCATGGACATCTGGAGGACCACAGGTTGACTACCCCTGCTCAAGAGGATGTAGCACAGAAGATGTTCCCAATGCCTGAATTTTTGGGGGAAGAAGATCAAAGCAGAATGGGTTAAACCCATGTCAAACTGGCAATTCGCAGTCTTCATCAAGACGATGTATAAACGTTCAGATTATGCAGAGGAGTTTTTCCAAACCTGATGGCCCAGTGATGGCTCCACAAACATCAGGGCTGCTTTCTGACCATGGGGAAGGTAGCATCAGAGATTGCATGGATAGAAGGGCAGATTTTGCTATCATGAATGCTCATGAGGCAGTGTCTATGTCCATTAGAGCAGGGGTAGTCAACCTGTGGTCCTCCAGCTGTCCACGGACTCCAATGGTGTTTAAGCCGAAAGCATGTTTAATTTTTTTGCGTCTTCTCATTCTCCTTGCCTCTTTCCCTTTTCCAGGCCACCAATGCTCGCACTAACGAGGTGGTGGCAATCAAGAAGATGTCCTACAGTGGGAAGCAAACAAACGAGGTAAGAGGGGAAGAGAACCACCCTGAAAATAGCTATACTTAAACTCTGCAGCCCAACCTGTAGCCGTGAGTCCTTCAGTTCTGCATTAGTGACGCTTCAATATAAAAATGGAATGGTGTTAGTTTAAGAGGGAAGTGGGGGTGGGGGGCAGTAAGCTGTTTGTGAGACTAGCGTGGCTTTCAGATTCTGTATGAAATATTAAGCAAGGTATCTTTTGAGACCCACATATGTAAATTCTATCACTATGTAAAATCGAGCCTTCATAATTCTTATTCTGTTTGGCTTCTATAGAATAATCCCCCCCCAAATTATTTCTTGGTGCTCTGTCATCACTGGATCCACTGGGCCCAGTAAGAATTGAGCTGAGGCTCTCACAATTTCTATTTTATAATGTTATTATTATGATCTTGTTAAGTTTGGTGTAGTGGTTAGGAGTGCGGACTTCTAATCTGGCATGCCGGGTTCGATTCTGCACTCCCCCACATGCAACCAGCTGGGTGACCTTGGGCTCGCCGCGGCACTGATAAAACTGTTCTGACCGGGCAGTGATATCAGGGCTCTCTCAGCCTCACCCACCCCACAGGGTGTCTGTTGTGGGGAGAGGAATGGGAAGGCGACTGTAAGCCGCTTTGAGCCTCCTTCGGGTAGGGAAAAGCGGCATATAAGAACCAACTCTTCTTCTTCTTCTTCTTCTTCTTCTTCTTCTTCTTCTTCTTCTTCTTTTTCTTCTTCTTCTTCTTCTTCTTCTTCTTCTTCTAAGTTATTATTGTTATAATATTATTACTGTTGCTGCTACCTGTTACCATATGTTAATTGTATCTTTTCCTGTTTTCTGTAAACCGCCCTGAGCCCTCAGGGAGGGCGGCATATAAATATAATTAATTATTTAATTAATTAATTAATTAATAAGCGTACTCAAATCTCTGATGTCACAAATACTCCTTATACACACTATGTAAGGAGAGGGTGTGAAGTTTCTCCATCTACCAGAACTGATCTGTGCACAACAGCTATGGTGATTCTTGTATTCTGGGGTTGAGCCTGCCCCTATAGCAGTGGGAATGATTGAGAGCATTCCAGGACATGAATGCAGCCTCCATTAGATACTTCTTTCATAACTAATTTTCCCTTGGCGCTTTGTGTTATGTTGCTGTTGCTATCAAATAGCCACATTTCTGTTATCTGACTCATCAAAACTAACAGGCCAAGCAGCACCACATGTCCTGAAATGTTCCGTACGTTGGCCTCTCTCCTTTTCTTTCCTGACCATAAATCTGGATTAGTAATAACTCCGAAGCATGTTACAAGAAAACCGGTCAGAAAAATTACACAACGCATATAATGTTACTCAGATATTCTTTACCCTGCGATTATCCATTGTATATAATTAACATTAATTTTATTGCAGTATCGTACATCATTCTCACTGCCCTGTGATAACGATTCTTCTTGCAGAAGATTCCTTTGGGTCTCTGTTTTTTTTCAGCAAAGATCACCGTGAATTTTCGTATCCTTCTCAGTTTTCTGCGCTGTCCGGTCAAGATCTGGATTGCAGAGGATCTTCCCACTTTAAAGTGGCTTTAACTAGTTACACAAGAGGACTATCAAGTTTAGCATTGTATCTTCTGTAGCACAGTGGTAGAGTCTCTACTTTGCATGCAGAAGGTCCTAAATAATGATTAGAAAGATCTCCACCTGAGACCAATGAGAGATGCTCCCAGTCAGAGCAGAGAATACGAACCTTGATAGAGCTGTGATCTGTATGGGGCAGCTTCATGCGTTTTGTGCTGAGTAGCTAAGATTCCCTGAAATCCAGATTCCAGCCAGATGTAACATTCCAAAGAAATTGCAGTGTTGCCGGTCCTGTCCAGAAACAGATTTGTAGCAGTGTGGTTTTTCTGGAAAATGTAAAGTTTGATCAAATCTCTTTCCCTTTCTTTTAAACAGAAATGGCAGGATATCATAAAGGAAGTCAGATTTCTACAACAGCTGAAGCACCCCAACACCATAGAGTATAAGGGCTGTTACTTGAAGGAGCATACTGCCTGGGTAAGTTTGACCTGCAGTGGATGTTTGAGTAATAGGCTGTTTTTGAGGAAGTCTTGGGTCACAGACAAGGTGCACACTATTTCATGCTAGTGCTTATTTTTAAAGGCTGTAAACCACCATCTTTAATATCTAAATTTCTGGGACTGGGGTCTACTGTCAGACTACTGGAACTTTATCTATGTTTAATCAGCAGGTTGGTATTAGAGATTTTTCCATCCTAAAGCCAAGAATGCTTGTTTCTTAGGCTGTCATCTGCAGCATTATTCCTTTACTATTCCCTTCTATTCCATTTTGCATGTAATTCTGTTGATTTTCAGTGTCAGCTCGGATCTCTTCCCCTTCAGATTGTCGTACATGGTTAGGCTGCCACACGTATTATCTCTGCAGATGTTTGCAAAAATCAAGGAAGGAAAGAAAAGCTGAGAAGGGGCCTCTAAAAGTGAACGCTGCACAATTGGCACGGTGGACACACACTAGCTGTGCACAGCATAAAGTTCAGATTTTTAAACATGCAGAGGACGTACTCATGATACATATCTCAGTGTTTAAAGACGTGTTTTCACTTTTCACGCTTCTGAACGGGACGGTGATGTTTTATCAGTGTGGTTCCAGCAAACTAAACTACAGTATCAAATGTGATGCCTCTCTGAGAGACGTGTAAATCCACGAGTCTTTGTGGAATCGAGCAAGAAGGAGTTGCTGTAGACCTTTCATGTGAATTGCTGCTCGTTTGGGGTGGGAGGAGTTGCATGTACATGCTATTTCTACTTCTTAATGGTTGCATTTATTTATCTCTTCTAGTTAGTGATGGAGTACTGTTTAGGATCTGCTTCTGATTTGTTAGAAGGTAAGCCCCGAACTATAATCCCACCTACATTTTAAACATTGTGTGGGAGGTATATGGAGTTTGGCACACCCTCCCCTTTGACAGGTAAGTGGCCGTGTTGTTTAACTGGGGTCTGATCCTTTTCTGTTTGGTCTTGGAATGGTTTCCCCCCATCGTGGTGTACCTAATGTCTGGCCAACCTGTGCCTTACCAAGACTCCCATGAGTGAAATGGCAAGCTGGCGTGCAGCTGTGGTATTCTGGGGCAACGATCTTGAGTCTTTATACTCATGACCTGCTGTCTCTTTTCTGTGCTGCTAGATTCCTGATTCAAAACGAATGATGATGGGTGGCAAGGGAGGATTGAGGCATCGTGTCTCGTCCTGCCAGTGGCTTGCTGTTAAATTCCACCGCCACAAATGCTGCACACTCACAGTTCCATTGTGGTCCTCAAGCGGGCAGTTCATGCACGGTGGGGGAAGGCACCAGTTGCTGCCCACCAGCCTAGGACCTTTTCTTGACCAGCATTTTCACTTCTCATAATAGAGATTACTTGACCAGGGAGAGAAAAAAGATGGTCCGGAGCAGAATTTCTCAACCAGGGTTTTGTGAAACCCTGGGGTTTCTTTTCTCTTTTTTTATGTAAAATTTTTATATTTCACTAAAGATCGAAATAAAATTAATACATATAAACACATTAATGAAAGTTATATAGTTTACACTCTAGACATATTATGTTAGAAACCCCTTCCTATCTCAATATATTTTATCTTCTTAGACAGTTCAGATAAGGACCCCATTGTTCTTGGAAGACTTCTTCCATTTTCCCGTTAACTCTTAGTGTCAATTTAGCCATCTTGGCAAAATCAGCCAGTTTTATCAGCCATTCTTCTGTTGAAGAACGTTTTCCGTTTTCTGGCCAAGACTTAAACCCTGGGGTTTCTGGACAGACCTGGAAGGGCTTTCTCAATTGGTGGGAATTAGTTAATTTGTTACATATTTTTAAATTCTGTTAAACATTTATGAGGTGACATGACCATATATGGTCATGTTGCCCCCCCATGGCCAATGAAGGGCCTGAAGGGGGGAGGGGCCCCAGGGGACGTGTCCACAGCTCTGCCTCCCAACCATATTCTGCACGTTTGCTCTACTTCTGGGATTTCTTGATGCCTGAAGAATGTTTCAGGGGGTTCTCAATGGTAAAAAAGTCGAGAAAGGCTGGTCCAGGGTGATGTCAGATTAGATAGATGTTCATCAATGTCTTTCTCAGGGTGGGGGCAGCATAGTAAAGAAGCATCCATTCAAGAGTTTCCTGTACCTTTGAGTTCAACTATGCTTCATGCCGGAGATCTGGAGTGAAATTTTCTGAATCTTTATAACTTTAAAGCAGGGTGTTTACATGCGAAATCAGGTCAACAGAATGTTGGTACAGGTATAACATTCCCTATGTACCATTTGGACAAATGTGTAGATGAGGAGGCACCCTTGATCCTTTCTCTACTCAGTACTCCTCCGCACAGCTCCATGGATTTTTACATTTTTACATTTATTTTTGCTTGTGCTAGCTTGACCATTGATGGTGCTCAATTATTAATTTATGTAAAGCTCATAATTTTGAACTGTAAATAACACCCATCAAAATGTCTGGAAAGCAGTAATACTGTTCTCCCCACTGCCCCTCTCCCCACCCCTGTGAAGCCCAAAGGGTTGTATTAGGTTTGTCTTATTCAATTCAATAAAAGAACTAGTAATTCATTCTTAAGTCACCTGCAGTGGCAATAAGCAACTCTGATTTAACCAAAAGATATGCACAAATAGCAACAAGGGGCCGCATGGAACTTCTTCCACTATTTGAGAGTTCAAGACCTGCTTGGCCCATTTGTGTAGTCTGCTCAGTCTTTCACTTAGAAGAGAGTTTCCATCCGTTGGTACAGCGGTTCATGAAAAACAGTTGACTCCCAAGTGCATAAAACACGAGCAATACAAAAACTTTAGACAAATCCTTTTGTATTCTTTTCCTATTCAGTTCACAAGAAGCCACTTCAGGAAGTGGAGATTGCTGCCATTACCCATGGTGCCTTGCAGGGGCTGGCCTACCTGCATTCTCACTGTAAGATACATAGGTAAGAGGATAATGTTCTCTATCTTTGGTGTAATCTTTCTGTGCATTGATGGAGAAGGACTTTCAAAAAAATGCTTCATCAAAAATTATATAAATAAACCCTCTGGAATAGCATTGCTAGGGTAGGAATCGTTACACCTAAAGCTTCACTTATATACAACTTTAACAGTAGGAAAACTTCTCCAAAGATAGCAGGGTATGACTTTTACAAATATGGTATATCTGGAAGATGAAAGTTAGCCAATTTTTCTTGAAAGGAAGTGTAGCTCACCAGATTTCACAGAGAACACGGAGACACAAAATTAATATATAAGGGAGAACCTGGCCCAGCAAGGTTATGTCATTCTAGAATGCAGTTAGTGTAGAGATTATATTAATATTAAATGGTAACAAGATACTGAGGCTAAGGCAGCCTTGTCAGAAATAAAAAATAGGGCTTTAGTTTCATGTCTCAGGGCATAGAAAACTAGATACATCTTCCGACAAGTGTCTGAGGCTGGAACTGGATATTAGGCCAACATGTGGCTGAAAGCTTCAGGCCAGAATTCTCCAGCTTATCATCCTCTTTGTAGCACAAGACACGAGACTTGTTATTGCATTAAAAATCTCCCTACCTCTTCCTCCACGACACCGATGGCCGCATTGGGAATGGAGAGGTTTGCAAAGCACTGGTGGCTCATCACGAGCTTTGTATGACTAGACATTATCTCCCTCTAGTCTTTTGTTGGGACTTGAGCCTTCAGTAGGTGTTTGGGCCAAATCTCAAACATTAATGGCCACCCAATGTGTCAATGTTGGGTTACAAGATTACCCAACGAGCTTCCTTGACAGAGTGGAAAGTCTCAGGTCCTAGTCTGAATCTCTAACCACTACCCTAGATTAGTTCTGGTTCCTCTTGTAAGTCTATCTCCTTGGGTGAAGCAGTCTGCCTCCTTGGTTGGGACTTGAGCCTACAGCAGGTGTTGAATAGGGAGACTGAGAAAGATTGGGCTCCTTGGTTGGGACTTGTTGGGTTACAAGATTACCTACCCTAGTCTGAATCTCCAACCACTACTCTAGATTGGCTCTGGTTCCTCTTGTAAATCTCCTTGGTTGGGACTTGAGCCTACAGCAGGTGTTTGGGCCAAATCTCAAACGTTAATGGCCACCCAATGTGTCAATGTTGGGTTACAAGATTACCCAACAAGCTTCCATGGCAGAGTGGAAGATCTATCAGGTCCTAGTCTGAATCTCCGACCACTACCCTAGATTGGCTCTGGTTCCTCTTGTAAGTCTATTTCCTTGGGTGAAGCAGTCTACCTCCTTGGTTGGGACTTGAGCCTACAGCAAGTGTTGAATAGGGAGACTAAGAAAGATTGGGCTGGGTTCACCTCTGCAGCTCAAGCAGCACTTGGAGCCCCCTCTGGACACCGGAAGGCAGCCCAGTGGCTGTAGGGGTTGGATATTGTTGCCGCGGGGGATAATTTTAACGGGGTTAATGTATCATATGTTTTTATGTGGGGTTTTTATCTTGTAACCTACGATGAGATGGTCTACCGGGAGCACTGGGATATTAAGCTAATTAATTAATTAATAATCTGAAGAGCCACAGTCTGGCTACCCCTGCTCTAGTGCATAAGCCCTTTAATGCTATTATAAAGTCTCCATGTTATGGGCTCTGTAGCTTGGCTGTGTTGCTCATTCTAGTATTAAAGGGTTACTCCAAGCGATGGAAGCTTCCAAGTCCAGACTTGATGGCCTGGTAGGTGCAGAGCTGTGCTACAGAGCTGCATTTAGTGTGTGTGGTCCGAAAGAGCAGCACTTGCCCACTTGTTAGTTCAGGATGAAGTTCTCCAGCACCTTAATTTGCTGTAGCTCCATACAAAAGCTGAGCTAAGGATGCTGCAACCGACTTCTCCCTCTGCCTTGGGACAGAGAAAAGGCGAACTGTCCCAGGGAAAGGGAGTAAAGAGCACACAGCTTGGAAAATGACCATCTGGCTGCCAGCAACTGGGAGTGGGACTAGATGAAAGGGGAGGAGGAAAACCAGAAGAACATTTTGAGATGTAGAGTTTTGGTGAGATGCCTCCTCAGAGCATTCCTAAGTCAGAAGAGATGGAAAGTTCCCCTAAACTTACCATGCCATGTAATCTGTATTTGGGGAGCCTTTCAGGCCATGAGACATGATAGAAATCAAATAAGCCTGTATCTTCCTGTAAAGACATGCACTTTGGAAGTAAATGCAAACTGGAGATTGGAATTCCCACATGAGTGTTGGACGTAGCCGTGCTGACAGTCCAGTTTTCTTCCTCTTAAATCTCAAGCCGTGTTTGATAAGGCTTAGGCCTGTTTGGAGCCATGTACCAGTCCCCCCACCTCCTATGTCCACATCTCTCGTGGAGGCACAGCGATTAGCTTCACTTCCTTGTCAAAATAGTCATAGAACTGAACTTTGCTTTGTCAGGGAGTGTGTTCATTCTGTTCCCATAAAACAGAGTTTCACCCTATGACACCTGCTCTAACTCACATTTACCTATGTCTTGGTATACCCAGGAGTGAGAAGAAGTAGAAACCTCTTCCACAGTTCAGCAGGAGGGTGGGATTGAATATTTGTTTGGCTTTTTTTGCTTGTGCTGAAAAAAAGCCATTCATACTGGGGGTGGGGAGTGAGATCCTTAAGATTTGGGCAATACTAGGGGACTCTTGTGGCACAGACATGCTGTCTGAAGCTCTGCCCATGAGGCTGGGAGTTCGATCCCACCAGCCAGCTCAGGATTGTCTCAGCCTTCCATCCTTCCGTGGTCGGTAAAATGAGTACCCAGCTTGCTGCTGGGAGGTAAAACAGTAATGACTGGGGAAGGCCCTGGCAAGGCCACCCTATATTGAGTCTGCCATAAAAACGCTGGAGGGCGTCACCCCAAGGGTCAGACATGACCCGGTGCTTGCACAGGGGATACCTTTACCTTTACCAAAGGGGTTGGAAGAGGTTCCCAGGGGCCTATCCTAGTGTCTGGGAAGGGAAGCGGAACTTGAAAACACCACAAGCTGTTTATTTCGTACAGTCAAGAAATCCCGTATGTAACCTTGATGGTGGCTTTCCTTCTTCTATTCAAAAGGGATATTAAAGCAGGAAATATTCTCCTAACAGAACCAGGTCAGGTGAAGCTAGCTGACTTTGGATCCGCATCTATAGCCTCTCCTGCCAATTCCTTTGTGGGGACACCTTACTGGTAAGTGAAACCAGAATCCAGCTTTTTGCTAGTCCAGAACATACAATTTTAATATATTTTTTTTAGATTAACTGTTTCAAAAATGTCCTGTGTGATCTTCTGCCTGTTCAGAGCGGTTGCAAAAATGCGCTTTCCCACCCCACCTCACAACTTACAGGAGTGCAGCCATTGCAGATGTTGAGAGCTGAGTGCATAACAATTGACCTTTTCCCCGTAAAAGACATTGAGAGAAAAATGGGGGGGGGGGTAATCTTGGATGAAAACATTTAATGAAAATACAGCCGTTGCCCTAGCAGGCACAAATTTTTCTCACAAGATGCAGCAGGTAATGCTGAGGATAACTTACAATAAACTTTTAACACTTCATGCAACTGATGAAGTGAGTCATGACTAATGGAATCATATGAATTAATGAATTTATCATTTCCACGATAAATTCAAGTGCCTTTCGTTTGCCACTAGACTCTTTGTTGTTTTATAATCCTGAGTTCTTCCCAGGTAGAGTCACCTTAACAGTGTGGGTTCTGTCTCCATGCTCTCCATGAACAGTGCTTTTTAGCCAATAAAACCTGACTTGTCATTGACCCTTGGCACTTACTGGTGGTGCTCATGGCCTCATTGCAAAGCACGTTGCTCCACATCCTTCATCAGCCTTAAAATGGCTTACTTTTGATGTTATGTTCTGGTGTTTTGTTGTTAACTCCTACGCCCCCCTCTGAATGCTAGAGATCTACCACGCTCTGAAGATGTTTGAAAAGAAAACAAAACATGGCAACTATCTGAGACCCCCAAGACTATTTCTTCCCTATTTTTTCTTAACAAACTTAACATCCTGTGTCTCTTCTCTCTCTACCCCATCTGTTGTTTTCTGTGGAAGCAGAGCTCATTGCTGCCCAAGTCTGAACATTTCTATGGCTATTAAAGACAAAATGCAATTAGCAGGATGTTCTTTTGCTGCTCCGGTTCACATTTGCAGTGGATTCTAGGTCATGTTTGCCTGTGTCCCGCTCCGTTACTCTTCCCGGCACTCAGAATTTCCCTGTATGACAGAGCTAGTCTGCACAAAAGACTCTGCCCCATGTATGGTACTTCTACACTCACACTAGCTAGATCTTCTTTCCTGCACAGTCTTTCCCATGTCTGTTGGATGGAAATCAGCAGAAGCACTGAGAAAAAAAAACAACAAAGCAACACAGTTTTGGAATTTGATTCCAAGGAAAGCCTGCTAGAATGAAACCTGACATGTATTTAGAGGCAGATTTTGCTAGCCTGGATATTCAGACCAGGCCTGGGTGAGTTCTGAGCATACTAAATCTGAATGTCGAAAGCTGGCTCAGGCTTTTAGTAGAGGGAGGGCCCTTATTTGACTGCAGTATCGGATAGTAAACTGTCTGGCGTATGCACGAATGATGAAGCAGCACAACGTGGCCACCCACACACCAGGTAAGTGTGTATGCATCCTCAGAGAACTCCTCAGGGGTGCCACAAAATATGGCCGTGTCGAGGAAGAGAACCTTCAGCAAACTGCATGATGAGGACTGAGCATGTTTCGGGAGGGGAGGGGATGCTGAGAGCAGCTGAGCCTCACGTAAAGGGCAGTGGGGAAGAAGGAGAAACCGCCCTGCTCCAGGCTTCGGAAAGCTTCTCAAATGTTTGAACGGGCGGATTTCCAAATCCTCCTGCCCCCGATATTTCAGTGCTGCCATCTTGCACATCTTGATAATTAGCATTTATACTGCACTTCTTTCATAGGCCATAAAGTTGGCCGCTCTTATGGCCCCACTGTTATATTTATGTGAGAGTCGGATGCTATTGGCTTGCCTAACGCCACCGAGTGAGTTTGTGCCCGAGATAAGACTTGAATAGAGGCATTCTTAGTTCTCAGCTGGGTCTCTCTTGTAAGTACTGTTCTGTTTCTGTGAAGTGCCAGACGTGCATAATGGCTGCGAGCTCAGAGAGCAAAGAGCGTATTCCTCTCCCACCTCTTAAAAAAAAAAAAAAGGCAAAAAAGCCCACAACTTAGTTGTCTTTTTCTGCCTGGGTGTTTTGTGGTGACTTCCTACACTTGGTCTGTCACTTTTGCACCAAGTCCACAAGGAGACCCTGGGTAAAGATGACCTCTCTTTTTCTAGGCTGATGACACAGCTGCTCAGGCTACGAATAGAGGCAGTGTGGCGTAGTGGTTAAGAGTGGTGGGCTAGGATCTGGGAGGGCCTGGCTTCAAATCTCCCCCCCCCCCCCAGTGCACCACGGAAGCTCACTGGGCGACCTTGGGCCAATCATACTCTCTCAGCCTAACCCACCTCACAAGGTTGCCGTGAAGATATAAAGAGGAGAAGAGGACGGCGTCAGCCGCTATGAGTCCCCACTGGGGAGAAAGGCAGGGTACATAAGGGTTAAATAAATTTATTCCACAGTTGCCGCTGCTTGGGCGGTTGGGTTGTGGGGACAGATGGGGACTCAGCACAGCATGAAGCTGAGGGGCGGAGGGGCACTGTGACGTCAGGTGCCCGGTGTATGCCCCCTTCCCTCCCTTTTAAATCCCCCAGCGCGGACGTGCTCCCTGCGGGGTTCCCCCTGATGATTGCCACGAACCCTATTTCCCCACTGTGCTCCAGATCCCCTTGTTTCTTTCATAGCTGTATTTCCAGGCTGAGCATCTCCAGGAAAACACTGTTGGTGTATCAGTGGGAAAGCTCACTGCCACTGGTGGGACAGAAATTGATGCCTTAGGACACTTTCAGCCCCTGCTGGCTGACTCCAGGTACAACACGGATGAGGTTGGTGCGGGGCTCCCATGTACCAGCATGCTGCACTAACAGCGGATCATTAGGTTGCCCTCTTTTCGTTTTGCTCATCCTCCTTTACCATTACCTCCAGAAGAAGTTTGTTAAGCAGGCGAGCATTTATTTATTTACTTTTTCAGCATGGCTTAATTCTGATTTCCATGCTGATTTTTTTTTTAATTATTATTTTTAAGTTCTGGGGCTGCTCTGCTGGTGAAAGATCATTTTGGGGGGGACAGAAACGCTCTGCGTTGCTCTGAGCCATCGGCTTTGCTTTGTGGTAAGTCACCCGCTCTTTTCTGTATCTCTTTGCATGGTAGGATGGCCCCCGAGGTAATTCTGGCTATGGATGAAGGACAGTACGATGGAAAGGTAGATGTCTGGTCTCTTGGAATCACGTGCATAGAGCTGGGTGAGTGAACGGCCACTCTCTGCAAAACAGAGCTGCTGACTTTGGTAACTGTGTATTTCCATTCAGCTTACAGCTTCAGCTCAGGATCAAAACAGTACCTAATTAAAGCTAAGCAATTTGAAAAGCTGTGTGCCAGCATGCTGGTTAGGTTATGCTAATTTCTACCAAATGAAAGTTGGACCATAAGGAAGGCCGAGCATCAAAGAATTGAGGCTTTTGAACTCTGGTGCTGGAGAAGACTCTTGCGGGTCCCTTGGACTGCAAGGCAAACAAACTGGTCAGTCCTAGAGGAGATCAGCCCTGCCTGCTCCTTAGAAGGCCAGATCCTGAAGATGAAACTCAAATACTTTGGCCACCACATGAGAAGGAAGGACTCCCTGGAGAAGAGCCTAATGCGGGGAGCGATTGAGGGCAAAAGAAGAAGGGGACGACAGAGGATGAGGTGACTGGATGGAGTCACTGAAGCAGTCGGTGTGAGCTTAAGTGGACTCCGGAGAATGGTAGAGGACAGGAAGGCCTGGAGGATCATTGTCCATGGGGTCGCGATGGGTCGGACATGACTTCGCAACTAACAACAACCAAATGAAAAGGGGATGGGTCTTTAGCCAAAACAGTGACAGCGATGGTGCCAGCACATCTTGAGGAAATTCTTCAGCCATTTTGTCATACCTTATATGGTTGAAATATGCACAGTTTCGAAATTCCTTGAGGGCCATTCAGTTCTCCAGATAGCGTTGAGTCCCAAGGTGTACATTTGGTTTGAGAACCACTTGTCCACCAACTCATACAGCTAGCATGACTGCACAACAATAGCATCGCCGTTATGAGCAATATGTACATGGGCACACCACACCCAAACAAAGATGTAACGTTACAGCCTAGAATCATATAAAGCTTTTCTTGCTGATGAAGTAGGCTGCCAGGAAGTTGCACCTTGATTAAATTTGGCTGGGTTGCTGACGCTCAGAAAGGACAGTTTTGGGAGCCAGCCCCGGCTTGCAGGCCACCGTTTGGCTTCGCTTGCAGTCCACATGGGATCGCTTTCTGAACAAGCAAAATGAGCGAGAACTTTTTCTGGACCGTGAAAAATGTCAGTCGATTGACACGTGTTCGGCCTGTGCAAATAACTAGATGGTGGCGAAAAGTGCAGTCAAAATTGCAGCCCACTTAATGCCAAACTGTAGGGTTTTCTGGGCAAGGGATGGATGAGGAGGCTTGCCACGGCCTTCCTTTGCATAGCACGGCTGGACTTCCTTGGTGGTTTCCCATCCCAGAGCTAGCCAGTGCTGACCCTGCTTCCGATGTCAAGCTAGTCAATGCCATCCAGGTCAGAGCTCTAATTTGGGTATAAAATGTAGCACCCCCAAGATCTCCAGTGGTCAGCTGCTAGTTTCTGGGGAAATATTCCAAGCCAGAAAGGGAGGCTGTTGTAAGGCTTACAGCTGTCACCCCAAAAGTTTGGGTCATTCCTTCTTGTCTTCAGCACATGGCTGGCAGAAATTTTAAATGTCAATTTTAAAATGTCAAAATAAGCAAATAAGAAATTTTAAAATGTCAAAATAAGCAAATGCACAGAAAATTTGTTTCATTGGGGGGAAAAATGATTCCAATCAAAACTTGATCTTGTGGCCAAATCTGCATGTGTTTCCCATGGCATAAATGCTCATCTTGACAGGCCCCTTGAGCTAGGGTTCCTTGATGGGGGCCATGGCATCTGCCAACATCTTTCTTGGTGCCTACCATGTGTGTTTAAAAAATAGGTAGAGTCAAGTGGGGCTTTTGCTCAGTGGGGCTTGCGATTGACCAGCACTAGGCAATGAATAAGTAAGCAATGCCATCTTTGTGCAGGACGTAATGAGATAGATGACAGGACAAGATCATGTATTCTGAGATGGTACGTACTCTGGGATGGTTTGGGTGCATCATTCACTGTCTGTAGAATTTCAGCTGTCCTTTAAAAGAAAAGGTGGGGAGAGGCCTGCAGTGCATAGACAATAGGCGGTAAAATTTTCGGAAATCTAAAGAACTGTCCATCAGAATAGGTAGTTGTCTGTCCAAAACAGATGGGAAAGGAGAATAAATTATGCAAAATCAGCTTATGCATGCAAATAGGCAGCATCTATACAGGCCACAGAGTTTGAGTGATATTTGTTTTTCCTTTTGGATCAGATTGTACTCAACTCTTTTGGGACGGGCCATCTAGCTATTAAACTAAACTATGTTTTTGTGTGTTCCTTGGTTTTCAGTCATGTACTCTGCTTCAGAGCTCTGTATATTTTCTGGAGGTTTTAAAGCTTGCTGCATCCGTGCCGAATCTGCCCAGTGACTAGCAAAGATCATCAGGATAAATATTTTTGGTTCCCCTTTTCACTGACTTCATTGAGATTATTTACCTTAATAGCTATTATGGATTATCCTGGAAGTCAAATTTGAAATTTTGTGAGGACCTGATTTCTCCCCTTCCTCATTGCTTGCGTCTCTCCCTACAGCGGAACGGAAGCCCCCCCTCTTCAATATGAATGCTATGAGTGCCTTATATCACATAGCCCAGAATGACTCCCCTACGTTACAGTCAAACGAATGGTAAGAGCTGTCAGCCATTTTATTGAAGTGGTTACTAAATGTGATATCTAACATTTTTGGTAAATGACTGTCCGACTTTAAAAAGCTAGTGTCGCTGGATCAAGTTCATCAATTATGTTGAATAAATTAAAGCTTTAATTGGCTTTGAACAATTAATTGTTACTGTTTTGAATTTTATTGTTAGTGGGTGACGCACATTTGCTGTTCTGAATAATGCATTTGACAGAGTAGGCTAGGGCAGGGGTAGTCAACCTGTGTCCTCCAGATGTTCATGGACTACAATTCCCATGAGCCCCTGCCAGTGTTTGCTGGCAGGGGCTCATGGGAATTGTAGTCCATGAACATCTGGAGGACCACAGGTTGACTACCCCTGGGCTAGGGGACAATGGGGATGAGTTTATGGGATGTAGGGAGGGGTGGCCCCAAAAAGCCACTGGTTTGGCAGGATGCCTTCTGAAACAAGCGTACCGTCTCAGAATGTATTCTTGCATCCACACATCTTGTCTTCAGCCACACAGGAAAGACCCTTGTGATGCAGTGGCAGCTGCTGCCAAAACAGCTTGTTAAAAATGTTCACCGCCCATTAGAAGCTATGCTTGGTCCCACCCATATTCTAAAACACTGGGTGGTTGCCAGGAAAAGGGCTGCAAGACACCACACTGGCGACTCCTGGGTTAGGCTGAAAGACTTACTTGTATGACGACACCCATTGGCTGACTAAGAAAATGAACCCAGATCCCTGTCACACCTTAAGCCCCAGTCATGATCCACTGCATCACATGGGCAGTATGGCCAACTGTAATGAGGTAGGTGACCAGAAGCAGCCTATCACAGAATCATAGAGTTGGAAGGGGCCAGACAGGCCATCTAGTCCAACCCCCTGCTCAACGCAGGATCAGCCCTAAGCATCCTAAAGCAATGCCACGGGCTTGAATTTCAGACTCGAAGCTTGACATTGGTAATCTGTTTTATTCCGTAGCGTCACCTTGCTGAATTCCTACAAAATGCTCCTTTTTCTTTTCCCTTTTCCCCGTCTGAAACCTAACTTCGTTGTCTTGCATATTTCTGCTCTCAGGACGGCTTCTTTTAGGGGATTTGTTGATTACTGCTTGCAAAAAATACCTCAGGAAAGACCATCGTCAGCGGAGTTATTGCGGGTAAATGTTTTGGGTCTCTGGGCTGGGAGAGCAGGCATGTCTTTGTAAAGGCGAAGGACACTGGCAGCCACTCGTGTTGGGCAGACGACAGGCCACCATATCACAAGGGGGTTCAACTATGTCACATGTTCAAGGTTCCTTTAGAGCAGCTTTTTGCAACCTTTTGACTCTGGAGGAGCCCCTGAAATAATTTTTCAGGCTTTGGAAGTGGTTTTTTTCAGGGCCCTGGAAGTGGTGTCAACTGGCCACACCTCCCGGCCACGCCCCCTGGAAGTGACATGTTACTCAAAGTGACATCACCATCCAATTTAACAGGCAGTCTTGAGGAGGACTGAGGGAGGAGAGACAGGAGGGGGTTTAAGGTAGGAGTAGGCATGCAGGCTCCGCCCTCTCCCAGGTGGAGAAATCACAAGAGAATTCACTCAAGGGGGAGGGGGACCAATGGAAGCAGCCCATTTCCTAGCTTGTGACTGAGTCCATCAAGGCAGGAGGGAAAAGGCCGCTCCCCCCCCCCCCCGAGCACCTACAAACCCCCAAGAGTCCCCAGAACCCTGGTTGGGATTCCCTGCTTTAGAAAGTGCTTCATGTTTTCCTTGCTTCAGCATGTTTCCAGATGGGAATGGTAAATTATTAGAGCAGGTTGTAATTACTACCACCACCACTAAACCTGCTATAAAACATCATATAATTCAGTAACTGGCACCTTCTGTTAATTCTTTTGCTTACCTTGAAAGCATTTTGAGATTAACTGAAGAGAGTAATCACTAGTGGTGCTAGAGAATCCGAAGAGGAATGGCTTCCAATGCTCGTTTTTGTTACAAGTCGATCCCTTCTGCATTCAAATTGTTTCTTTGTTTGCCTTTGAAAGCAAGCCGCGTTTTGAGTCTCTGTGATGCTTTTGTGCCTCTGCAGTTGGCATTTATCAGACTAGGCACCTGAAGCTGGTAGCTTCCGGTGGTCCATGCTCAAAAGTTGATGGTTTTAATTTCTTCGTCAATCTCAGTAAAACTGTTCTGATTGCCAGCATTGGCTCGAACACCCGTAAGCACCATAGTTCTGCTGCCACATCCTACACCAGGGGTAGTCAAACTGCGGCCCTCCAGATGTCCATGGACTACAATTCCCAGGAGCCCCCTGCCAGCGAATGCTGGCAGGGGGCTCCTGGGAATTGTAGTCCATGGACATCTGGAGGGCCACAGTTTGACTACCCCTGTCCTACACAGTGGGGTCCGGGATGGCAATCTGGAGCAATAGACAACGCATAGGTAGTGATGCAAGACTACAAAAGGAGTAGCGTTGCACGGTCTTCTAGACAGTGTACTACCTCCCGTAACATCTGTGCCACAGTTCCCAAACTTCTCTATTGAGAACATGTTATGTGCAAAGAAGAGTGAGCTTATGCAGAGCTTTTGATGAACAGCGCTCTCTTGGAACATTTGCAGGTGCTGCTCATAATTGGGGAGTCCAGTTATACCTCAAGCTGCACGAAAGTGCATCTATTGCAGGGTTAGTCAAACTGTGGCCCTCCAGATATCCATGGACTACAATTCCCAGGAGCCCCTGCCAGCATTTGCTGGCAGGGGCTCCTGGGAATTGTAGTCCACGGACATCTGGAGGGCCGCAGTTTGACTACCCCTGATCTATTGCAAGGAATTCTTTCAGAAAGAAGATGGGAGGAGAGGTCAGGTGCATAACATAGTTCTAGAGAAGAATAAGAGGAATCTTCGAGATAAAATAGGAGTAAGAATGTAGCAGAAGGCTCAGAGACCAAGAAGGGGCATAGCCTCAGCCAGCGTGGAAAAGTGGTTGAGAGCGGCAGGCTCTCATCTGGAGAACTGGGTTTGATTCCCTGATCCTTCACATGCAGCCTGCCGGGTGACCTTGGGCCAGTCCCATATCTCTCAGAGCTCTCTCAGCCTCACCTACCTCACAAGATGTGGGGAGAGGAAGGGGAGGCAATTGTAAGCCACTTTGAGGCTCTTTAGGGCAGAGTAAAGCGGAGCGAAAAAAAAACCCAGCTCTTCTTCTACACCAGGGCAAGAGGTTTGCTAAGACCTGTTTTGTCTTTTCAGGAAGGGAACGTGTCTGCCATCAACACCAGGTGGTTGTAGACCCACTCTGAATGAGAATGGGTATTCTGGTATTCCGTGAAATGTGCCAGTACTGTCCAGACCGCTTCCCATGTTTACCTCACCCGACTCTATGGAAGTAGGCCGCAGCCTGTTCTAGAAGTTTCCTTAGGGAGGCTTGCTTTCCTCAAAAACATGGCGGGAAATACACATCGGCAGAGCTATGAGATATACATAAAGGCATCTGCGTGGAATGGCCTTGAACATAGGGCAGCACCGTTTAAAAACAAACAAACAAACAAACTTTCAGCCGTGGTTAACTATTTAACGCACACCTTAAAATGTCCAGAAATCCCTTTTTGTAACCCTGACTGCTTTTGTCTCCTCTTAAACAGCATGAGTTTGTTCGTTCCGAGCGACCGCCCCGGGTTCTAATAGACTTGATTCAGAGAACGAAGGATGCCGTGCGAGAACTGGATAACCTTCAGTACCGGAAAATGAAGAAGATCCTTTTCCAGGAGACGCACAATGGCCCTCTGAATGAGTTTCAGGAAGAGGAGGAGGTATCAAGTTTTATCTATACCGGTGAAGGGTAATAATGACCTTTTTCGCTGCATGTGGTTCCCCGTCCCTTTGTCATGGGCCCAAGCATGACACGGGGAAAAGGCTTATTTCTTATTTCTGGCCCCAGGATATTTTTCACTTAGAGAATACTGTTTAATGGAAACAGGTGACAATATTATTATTTATTAGCCACATCCCACCACTTTCTAGAGATTCATGGCGACTTACAACAGAGAGGGGCAGGGTTCACTGTTGTTTGCAGCCATGGAACCTCCATCAGCTTGGATCCCAAAGTAGCTGATCGGCAAAGGGTTGTCCATGAAACATCCAAGTTGTGCTGGGGGGGTCCATCTGAGTGCAGTTCCCTCACAAGGCTTGTTCCACAAACCAGGCAAGTGCAAATACTGGGCTCTGATCAACCAGCTGGCCATCTGGAAAGTAGAATTGGTTGAGAACTGATATAGTTTTAGCCAGGGGAGATCCAAAGTATGCTTCTCAAGTGGCTGGATTCTAGTCAAAGTGGCTGGATTCCAAGGAAGCATGGTAGCAGTACATAGGTAACCTTGCATGGAAACTAGATGAATATGTATTATTGGATACTAGGGGCCAAGCCCATTACATTCAAGAATACAATGGGCACTTGATTAGGGGGGGGAGGGAACTCTGTAGATGGCCTCTCCCTCCCCCCAGGACCTGGAAATGTTGCAGACTGGAGGTCCCCGGGAAGGGAACTCACTGGCAGGGGCAGCTCTCATGCAGCAGGGATCTGCAAGCTCTGAGCCTTGGGGGGAAGTAGAAGGGAAGTAGAAGGGGGTTGTTGGGTGGGGGAAAGAAGGCTGCTGGACACAGGCAAGCTGGTTGGTGTAGGAGGCACTCAGGGGCGGCACAGCTGCCCTGAGTGGGTATTAAGCACTGAGTGGCACTTGCCATGAGACATGCTCCACCTCCAAGGCCTTACAGAAATATATTATGTGGAATAGATTGTCAGCTGCAGAAGCTGCAGTTTATCGATTGGGTAAGATGCAGCTCCCCATTCTGATCCAAGAGCTCGGTGTATTGGATCTGCTCTTCTGGCACCAGGAGTAAAGGGTTCTTCCAGCATTCATGACAAGTGGAACCTGCTGACTGTATCTGGCCTAGGATGGCCGATCTCCAAGTGAAGCTCAGAGCTCTCCTGGAATTATTTTTATTTATTTTATTACTTCATTTAATTTATGAGATTTCTAGGCCACCCAAATAGTCTCAGGGCAGCTTATATCAGGACATAAAAACAACCTAATACAAAACATCTAAAACAACTATATACTAAAACCAACAGTTTAATATTTACTGTGGTCACTCAGTCCCAAACGCGATCTAATACAGCTGGTCTCCATACTAAAGATGCTTTCCCATGGAAGATTTCTATTTATTTCTTTTTGAACTTTGATTCCGCCCTACCTCGAATGTAGAATGGAAGGTACTCTATAAGACTCGGCCCCCTCAGGCGGTCTACCAGAAGATTCAGTGACAGATGCCTGACCAGACTTCACTTGAAGGTCTTCAAGGAACAGGTTCCATAGCCTCTCACAGCAGAACTTTGTACGCTGTGATTGATTGGATAGGTGGAAGAAAGATTTCGCTTTCATAATACCAGAATTCCTCCAGAAGTTGATTATCACTGAGAACCTAGGAACAATTTCCAGCCCTTTGGTTGAATATCCCTGCTTCTTGTTGCTTTCTCTTCTCTTACTCCACCTGCTATAACCAAGTTCTTGACAATATTGCCACTCCAAGTCTGTAGCACAATCACAGTAGTTTCCTTCGTTGTCGTGATACTCTGGAAAGAAATGTGTCCCTCTCATAAAATTCTAAAACGGGGTCAACTTTGAATTTGAGATAGCTGAAGAAAGGGCATCACAAATTCAAGGTGGATGACCAAATAGTTGGAATGAGCCAAGCATGTTGAAGAGAAAACGTAAGTATGCTGAAAGGGCTGACTTGAGGGAAGTAATGCATGAGAGATTTAGGAGAGAAGCATTAGTCCACTGTTGTCATGGTATCCGTGGCTCTCACCAAGACATGCTTTTGGAGTGGTCCAAACATCTCGCTTATGAAGTCTTCAGATGGTGCCTGCATGCTGCATGTGAAATGGAATTGTTGGGGGTTTTTTTTAGTACAGTTCTGCATAAGCTTCAGATATGCACAACTTTTAGCGAGGTGTCGTCTTTTGCATTGTCGTACTTGTGTTTGTGGTTCCATACCTCACCTATAACATTTCTCCTTCCCGTTGCATGGTGTCTATCTGTCAGACCATTTAAAGGCTACGAAACCTTATTCTTAAATTTCCAGCAGTCAAAGGGATTTTTTTAAACCAAATTGTATCTTGAGCAAACAACAGACTTGACAGGAACCGTTTGTGTTTTCTGTTCATGATTTCAACACATTTGTGCATGAAATAGCATGCAGTTTCTTTAAAAGGCAACCACCATTCCCATTAGATAATGCCTTTTTCATTCTTGTACGCAGTGCTGAGTATATTAAGCTTTTAAACGTAGGACTCTACTGATATCCACCAGTTTTTGGGTAAGAACAGGGCAAGGCTATTGTGCAGAAATGCAATTACATTATGGGTACACACTCAGCCTTCCCCTGGCCCCCGATCCTATAAGTCCCATTTTTCCTACGCTGAGTGCTACCTCCTGGATTTGCCACATGGGTGATCCCATCAGCCAGGGGGCCTGTAATAATAGGGCAACATCAAGATGGTACATCTGATGATGATCCTGGGTTTTAACAACTGAAATCACTGCCAGTCAATTTGACTTCACAATGCCAACCCTGAGGGCAGTTGAAAGCATAGTTAAGTAAGGTTCAAGTTATTCTTACTTAACTATGCTTTCAACTGCCCTCAGGGTTGGCACTATGAAGTCAAATTGTTCAAGCCCAGAAAAGTGGCTGCCTATTTGTCACTGCCCTGACAAGTAAGCTGACCAAAATCCTCAGTAAATGCATAAGTATACTAATTCACTAAACCAGTGGTCCCCAACCCCTGGTCCGGGGACCGGGACCGGTCCATGAAGCAGTCAGTACCGGGCTGCAGCTCCTCCCCGTCCTCCTCCCCGGCTGATGCCCCAGGGGCTGCCCTGCCACTCTACCACCAGCTCACCATTGGTGCTCTCCAGCTGCTGCCATAGCTGGGGCTCCCCTTCAGCATGGCACTGCGCAGTGGGTGGTGGGAAGTCAGGGGCGCTGGCAGGAAAGCAAATGGAACAAGGGCTCAGGCAGCGGCGATATCCCTCTGCAAAAGACTACCCCCCCCCCCGGCCTCAGTAAAATTGTCAAGCGTTGACCGGTCCCCGGTGATAAAAAGGTTGGGGACCACTGCACTAAACAACTAGGGCGCCTTTACATCAGAGTTGGCCAAAGGGTGGCTCCCCAGATGCCCATGGACTACAGTTCCCATGAGACTTGTCCTTAGACATCTGGAGAGCCACCCTTTGGCCACCCCTGCTTTAGACAATAAAGTGTTTTCCCCAACCCTCAGAATTTGCTCCAGCGGGGAAATAAAAGCAAGATTTCTTCGTCAGCATATTCCTCTCTTCCCTGTGGTCTCTTGGCTTAGGACCCTTATACCAGGTCTTTCAAGTCTCTAAAGTTCAGGTCTCCCCACCAGGATTTCTCAAAGCACCAGACAGGTACAAGAATGAAAAAACGAGCCCACATTATTTTAACTTATTTGAAATTATTCCCTTTGTATGATTCGGTAGAATGCTTGTGATGGGCTTACTGTTTTTTTGTTTTTTGTTTTGCAATTATTCCTTGTGGGTAAGTCTCATTTTTTGCGCAGTCCATGCAGGAAGTAGTTTGTGCAGCCTGTTCTTAATACCATGCCCTGTTGCAATTTATGCCGTTTTGGATTTTTTTGGATTTTTTTTTTCAGTGCCAGGATTTCATTTTGCAAAAGCAGCATCACCTATGGGGGATTCCAAAATTGCTAGCAGTGATTGTTTGCTGAGAAGTTGACCATCTCATTCTGCACCAGCCTTTGCTTGACCCTTCCTCCTTCATTTGGAGCTTAAAAAAAAAAAAAACCAGCCTGGTGGCTTGCATGTCTGCATCTTCACTAAGAGAACACTTTTCAGCTTTTTCCCCATTCAGATTTTGCATGCTGTCACCTTTCTTTAATCCTTAACAAAGGGGAATTCCCTTCCTACCCCTCCCTTTTTGGCATGCACATGTGCAGACACGCCAAAATTTAACCACGCGTGTGGTGAGGGGAGCCCAGCTGGACCTGCACACGCTCAATCTAACTTTAAGGGGGAAAAAACATACCCAACCAAACCTGTTCCCAGGGTGGAAAGAACTTCCTCAGGATGGCCAGATCTGCCTTACACCATGGCATGGCAGGGGTAGTCAAACTGCGGCCCTCCAGATGTCCATGGACTACAATTCCCATGAGCCCCTGCATTTGCTGGCAGGGGCTCATGGGAATTGTAGTCCATGGACATCTGGAGGGCCGCAGTTTGACTACCCCTGGTCCATGGGGTGGCCAGGTGAGCACAATCTCATCAGTTCTCAGAACCTAGTCAGGGTCCCTTTAGGAAGGGCAACAAGGCAGAAATAAAATGTACAATCTGCAGTACCGGTGTGGTAACATGGGCACCTGCTTTGCTTACAAGATAATTGCCCCTGCCAGAAAGGGAAGTCACATGAGAAAATTTATTAGGGGGAATCACAGAAGCTTAGGAAGTGCCGCACCATGGTGTTTGTGTGACCCGTCCTTGGGTAGCTCTCCTCACACTGCATTAATGGGACCTTCTCTCCCAGAACATTCCTTCCTAACGCTACTTGAATACATGACCTTTTTTTTTTAATGGTGTGCACCACGAAGGCTGCTTCCTTAGCTCAGGCTGTCCGGAGAGAGAGGGAATTTACCGAGGGACCACGAAAGTGTCCCTTTCTGCAGTTGCCCTTAATGAGATGCTCAGTACTGCAGGAGCGTGTGTTTGGGAGCTGACCTCCTCCTGCGACGTGTTTAACCCTCCTGCCCCCTTGTTTTTGTAGGACAGTGAGCATGGGACAAACCTCAGTAGGAAGATGGACAGTCTGGGCAGCAACCATTCTCTCCCCAGCATGTCTGTGAGCACAGGCAGTCAGAGCAGCAGTGTCAACAGCATGCAGGAGGTCATGGATGAGAGCAGCTCTGAGCTGGTCATGATGCATGATGACGAGAGCACCATTAATTCCACTCCCTCTGTCGTGCACAAGAAGGTACGTTCTCTTGTGCTCTCTTCCCAGCCTCAGGGGATCTCTGCTTTTAACGCTCTTGCTTCTTCAGGCCTTTGAAACTTACCTGTAGAGTTTTCTCAGACAGCTAGCAGAGTTTGGGGAGGGGGGGGGAGGGCAGGACTCATCGCCTTTCTCTTTGCAGGTCTTAGGGCTGCCGCTGATGCTGCCGACATACGTTTCAAAAAGCACGTAGGGTCATGCCCAGAAAACTTGGGATCTCTTCTTTTTTAATATTGGAAAGGTCAGGCGTTAAGTAGGAAAGTTGCTTTCATGCTTTGACAAGGGTGACAACAAGGAAATGGGTACAAGGACAAGAATGCAGCAGGCCTTTCCTTGCGTGAATATTTTTACCAGCCTTCCATCTCTCACCCCTACATCGCATGAGCACCTTTGTCCTTGCCCGTAACACCGTCTTGTCTTCTGAACATCTGTCCACCTCAAGCCGTTGTCATGTTGGTTGGGCACCTCCACCACGCTTAACCCTGTAATGGCTATAACTTCTCCCCAAATCCTGACGTGCGTGAGGATTTTCACCCCTGGCCTGTTAACAGCATACTGGATCACTCCCAGAAGGTTTGTTTTGAGGACTGCGTTCAGAACGGTGCTTCTCCTGGTTTTCCTACTGTATTTCACACCTTGTGGTTTTGACCTTGAGCCACAGGGGAGATGAGATTCAGGGGGCAGAGGGCCATGCCAGAAAAAAAAGGTACCCGCACTGAAGCTTCTGTTGGAAGAATAATTATGGAGAAAGCCTTGTAACAATTGCAGCTGCAGAGCAGTGAAATGCGGATTGTGATGGCTTTTCTTATCAGGAAGTTTAGGGGACTTGGACAAGCATATGGTACAACAACTTCTGAAGTGAAGCATACCTTTGTCTGGTTATTACCAACATACCAGACCACCTTGAATCCTTTTGTATGCTGTTCTGAGCTCCTGGGAGGTCACAAATATTGCTGTATATTCTGGCACATATCTTAATGTAAAGGCCTTCAAACGGCGGAAGGCTCTAAAGGAGTGTTTTGGCTGGTGGAAGAAAAGGAGAACAGAGAGCCACAGGGCCACACATTGGCCAAAGTATAATTACAATAAGGAGGGCTAGGGTGGGCTCAAGCCTCATCAAGGACTATGGGAGTGAAATGCACAACTGGTAACTGGGGACAGGCAGGCCCAATGATTATATTTACAGGACGCTTGAGAGTTGAAGCCTCACAAAATAAAATTGAAGCCACTCTTGTGTTCCAGATGTTTACAGGATAAGGAAACACACTAAAATAGCATTTCTACAATAGCACCTTAAAGGGAAAGAGGGGATAGGGAAAGAAGCTTATACTCACTCACTGAATAGCCGATGGAAAATGGAAATGGGCTCTCCTAATTTCTGAAGGTGAGTGTCAACGGTGGATATGTGGTGGGAGTAAACTTGTTTCTGAGAAGCTCAGCACCACGAAGGACCAGTCACCCGCCAACTTCTGAGGGGATGATGGAATCACTATACCGCTGAAGGAGTTTGGTAACCCACCCCGGGCGTCGAACGTATAATTGCATTATGGCTTACGGCAGGGGTAGTCAAACTGCGGCCCTCCAGATGTCCATGGACTGCAATTCCCATGAGCCCCTGCCAGTGAACATTGGCAGGGGCTCATGGGAATTGTAGTCCATGGACATCTGGAGGGCCGCGGTTTGACTACCCCTGGCTTACGGTATTAAGAGCCTTAGGAATCGGAGAAAGCTATGTTCTGCTCCATCCAAGATCATGCAGGGCCGCAGTCTAGAGAACTCGTAGTGGATATTTTACGGTCGCATTTGCCTGTCTCGCTCTCTGAAGTCTTTGCATGCCCGATCCCAGATGGATTCAGGGAACTGAGAGTTGCAGCCGGTTTGTTTCAGATGGACAGGGCACTCAACTAGGCTTTCATCTCTAGGCTAGCAGGGGAGCCAAGACAGGAAAGACTTGATAGAAATCGTGGTCAACGTATCAGTCACTTGGGATCCTTTGAGAGTGTCATTGAACACGTGGTAAGGTAGACATCGTATGCTTCTGACATAGTCCCTCTGAAGAAGAAGAAGAAGAAAAAGATTTAGTTCTTATATGCCACTTTTCTCTACTCGTAGGAGGCTCAAAGCGGCTTACAGTCGCCTTCCCTTTCCTCTCCCTACAACAGACACCGTGTGAGGTGGGTGAGGCTGAGAGAGCCCTGATATTACTGCTCAGTCAGAACAGCTTTATCAGCACCGTGGCCCCTTCGAGTTTTTATCCCAGACTCGCCCTGCCCCTTTCTCCGCCCACTTACCCCTTACTGTTTTATTTCTACTGCTTCCGCGCAGCGCTTTACAGATTGAGTTGGAAGGGACCTCATGGGTCATCTTGTCCAACCCCCTGCATTATGCAGGACACTCACAACCCTATCGCTCATCCACTGTAACCTGCCCACCCCCTTGAGCCTTCACAGAATCAGCCTCTCTGTCACATGGCTATCCAGCCTCTGTTTAAAAATTTCCAAAGATGAAGAGCCTACCACCTCCCAAGGAAGCCTGTTCCACTGAAAAACCACTCTAAATGTCAGGAATTTCTTCCAGATGTTGAGACGGAATTTCTTTTGAATTAATTTCATCCCATTGGTTCTGGTCCATCCCTCCAGAGCAAGAGAGAACAATTCTGCTCCATCCTCTATATGGCACCCTTTTAAATACTTAGAGATGGTTATCAGATCCCCTCTCAGTCATCTCCTCTCCAGGCTAAACAGACCAAGCTCCCACAACATATGTCTTGGTCTCCAAAACCCTCACCATCTTTGTTGCTCTCCTCTGAACATGCTCCAGTTTGTCTACATCCCTCTTCAACTGGGGTGCCCAAAACTGAACACAGTACACACAGATGGGCTATTCCTCATTTTGTTTGCTTCTTGCACTGCAAAAACGTTCTGTTTGTAGAGTCTGCAGAATTGTAAATTGAAAGGGGGATAAATCCCACATTTGCATTGGGCAGAAGTATCCCATTAAAATCCTGCAAAATTTGTAATGAGATTGCTTTTTAAGCAGAATATACATAAGCCCAGTAAGAGTTGTGAGATTATAGCATTCAGAGCATTTGCACCAATTGGCAAGCTTCCCCCCCACCAACCCCAAAGAAGAGTTTTCGCAACGGAGGAATGAGCTTTTGAGAAGAATCAATGGACACCTTTGGCAATGCTCCAGCATACAAGGCGCTGTGTCCCCACCCTCCCGTCCCCTTACCGTGAACGTCAAGGAAAGGTTGATAAAGCTCATTAAATCAACATTGCTCCATAAAGCAAAAATTGAGCAGGAGCAAAGTTGGCTATATGACTTAAGATTACTTAATATCACTTGTCCCAGCAGAGAAGTGGAAAAGATTCCAGCAATGAATGATGGCCCTTTATCTTCCCTCTGTACATCTGACTGCACAAACACCCAGTGCCCTGGGAAGATTCTAAGGCATGTGCGTATTTCCCTCTGCCAGCAAATACTTCCCATTGTGTATGAGCTTAGAAGAGGGGAGTTCACCATTCTCTGCAGAGCCTTATTCCATAAGGACCTCTGGCGGAGAGATTCCTTCCAGCAACTTTCCCTGTTTTTCTTTCTTGAATAGCTTCCCTTCCTTGTCAGTTTAAAGTTATCTCAATAATGTAGGGCATGTCAATGATACCAGGGAAGCAGATGTTGCAAACGAATAGAGATATTTAAATCTGTGATATAAAAGAACTGAGATTCTGTACTAACTTGCGCAGGACTTAAATTCACGGCCACATGGATAAATTTCAAGGTTGCAGGAAACAAGTGTATGGAATAAAATTGCAAGAAAAATAGAAACCTGAATATCCCAAGGCGTTAATCACAACAAGAAACCAAATAGCAAAGAAATCAAGGTATTTTGTCAAAGCACTAATGAATACCTCTTAGACCTAGATAATACCAGCAAGAGAAACGTCTAGGAAATTCTAAAACTTTTAACCAGTCTTTTGATAGAGGTGGGCATTATGGACCCTGATAATGGACAAAACAACTTCACATATTTTTGAGGCTAAATAACTATGGGAAATACTTAATGCTATAAAATAAAATGGCATGAGGAAGCCATAATGAATACTTTGGGCTTGCTTGTTTTTTTATACTTGGTTCAACAGAAAAGCACCAAGAATGGAAATCGCAGAGCATCATAAGGACCAATGAAAGGAAAGCATATAAAGTACAGTAGGATGATAACCAAGCTGAAGTAGAGAAGAAGAAGAAGAAGAAGAGATGGTTCTTACATGCTGCCTTTTCTCCACCTGATGGAGGCTCAAAGTGGCTTCCAGTCGCCTTCCCATTCCTCTCCCCACAACAGACACCCTGTGGGGTGGGTGAGGCTGGGAGAGCCCTGATATCGCTGCTCGGTCAGAGCAGCTTTATCAGTGCTGTGGCGAGGCCAAGGTCACCCAGCTGGCTGCATGTGGGGCAGGAGCAGGGAATCAAACCCAGCTCGCCAGATTAGAAGTCCGCACTCCTATCCACTACACCAAGCTGGCTCTCCATGCTCTGTTGGAAGATGATACAAAGGCTGACCTGAAAGGAGGGATAAGAAGAGTAGAATTATGTTGTAATCTGAAAAGCGGCTGTCATAATACAGGACAAAACGGTCATTGTGGATCCTTGAGTTTTGTGAAGCCAGCAGAGAAGCCACTGCTGTTAATCCTGGCTGGTCGTCTACCTATACTGAAGCATTCTCTTTTTCAAATGCTGCCAACAAGTATCTGTTTTAATACTGATGGATGGCTAGCAGAAGCCCCACCTCCTTTCTACAAACATTGAGTGAGTGCCAGAAAAGGTGCCAGCCAATGTTCCTGGGCACCATGTTGGAGCCCGCTACGGTTGACTGCTGAAGAAGAGTCTCTGTGAGAGCAACACACCATAGGAACAGTATTCCTTGCACAAGCACACAAGGCCCGTTCATTTTAGTGGCTTATCAGATTAAAACAAAAAATTTTTAGTCATTCCCTTCATCAGAAGATAAGAGCCTCTTGTGGCACAGAGTGGTAAGGCAGCGACATGCTGTCTGAAGCTGTCTGCCCATGAGGTTGGGAGTTCAATCCCAGCAGCCGGCTCAAGGTTGACTCAGCCTTCCATCCTTCCGAGGTCGGTAAAATGAGTACCCAACTTGCTGGGGGGTAAACGGTAATGACTGGAGAAGGCACTGGCAAACCACCCCGTATTGAGTCTGCCATGAAAACGCTAGAGGGCGTCACCCCAAGGGTCACACATGACCTGGTGCTTGCACAGGGGATACCTTTACCTTTACCTCATCAGAAGATGCACCACACAACTTTCTTGGCATTTGTAGATGGAAATATCTGTCCCTGTGTCTTTTTACAGGCCCAAGAAATATCAAGTATTGATTCCTCTTGTAATTAGGGAGGACACTGCAAAACCTACCTGAGAGAGATACCTTTTGTGACCGCAGATGCTTTTAAGCCTTTTTGCTACTCTTGCTGGTGCCTGAGGTATTCAAGAGGGATGGTGCCTTGCATAGCCGTCCGTGATTCCAACCCATTGCAAGAGCAATGCCAGCTTATAGTAGTTAGGAGTGCAGGCTTCTAATCTGGCGAGCTGGGTTTGATTCCCCTCTCCCCTACATGCAGCTAGCTGGGTGACCGTGAGCTCACCACAGCACTGAGAAAGCTGTTCTGATGGAGCAGTAATATCAGGGCTCTCTCAGCCTCACCCACCTTACAGGGTGTCTGTTGTGGGGAGAGGAAAGGGAAGGTAAGTGTAAACCGCTTTGAGCCTCCTTCAGGTAGAGAAAAGCAGCAAATAAGAACCAACTCTTCTTCTTCTTCAGAGGGGCTATGTCAGAAGCATACAATGTCTACCTAGAATCACCCCTTATCAGGTATTATTACATCATGATGTTGACTACTCCCATCCTTTGTGCCTACTTATGCTGTGGGACATCCCCACAGTCTGCCATGTGGAGTTAGAGGCAAACAGTGTCCTCACTTACACCTAAAAAGAAAGTTCATACTAAGCAATACATATTGTTCTCTGGGTTTTTCTGTGTGTTTTATACACCTTATGGGGAAATTCTCTGAGCAGCGGCTTCAGTTTCTCTTTTACACATGGGCTTATGAAGATGCCTCCTACAGAATCAGACCAATGGCTGACCATCACGGTCTGGATTGTCTTCTCAGACTGGCAGCCAGCAGTCCATGGTCTCCAGTAGAGGCTGCTTTTGCCTTCTTTCCTACCTGATTCTTTAAACCAGGAGATGCTAGGGCAGGGATAGTCAAACTGAAGCCTTCCAGATGTCCATGGACTACAATTCCCAGAAGCCCCTGCCAGAGAATGCTGGCAGGGGCTTCTGGGAATTGTAGTCCATGGACATCTGGAGGGCCGCAGTTTGACTACCCCTGTGCTAGGGTTTACACCAGGGATCTTCCTCATGTCAAGCGAGTGCTCTGCCACTGAGCCCTGATGCTTTACCTGTTCTTTGTGATACTTGCCACGTCAGTTCACCTTTACAGGTAAGTTGGCTTTACAGATGTGCTTCACGCTGGCTGTTAAAAGAGCATAAGGAAAAGCGTAAGGAAATGAAAGAAGCCTCTGTCCTTAGGAGCCTCCGCTATAAATTTAAGCCATGCAGGTTGGGGAAGAGAAAGGGGAGTATCAAGTGTAAAATATAAGCAAATGTATATTCCATTTAGGTTTTTTTTTCATTTTGTATGGTCCCATGAATTAAGCTAGAATCTTCATGCAAGAACGGAACAAGTTGTTTTTGACTTTCCAAACTGAGAATCGGGTTACTCGGAAGATGCAGGCCTTATGACGAGGAGTTGTTGGTCTTTTTTTCCCCTCCACCCCTTAAATTGCAGTAATGACCAAGCACAAATGTTTGCTCGGTTGAAAGGAAAGATGGAGTTAACCACACTATAGAGGTAGAGGTGAAGGGGAGCTAAATGAGTGTTTGACGAGATTATCAGCTGAGAAGCCTTGGCGTCAGAATTTGGGGGAAAGTTAAAAAGAAACAAATGAGATACGTTGTGGTCCAAGAAGCTTGAACAATACAAACTGGAGCAAATCTTCCATATCTGGTCTGTGGATTTTTCAGCCATGATATCAAGGCCTCTACAGCCACAGACCATCAAGTGTCTATTTTGGGAATCCTGCAGACCCCAAGCTGACCTGGGGCCCAACCCAAAGGACAGCATGTGTGAGTGATACCTAGAAGGGAAGAAAATGGTGTCAGTCTCTGGCCTCAAGCCAGCAATTTTTAGATTGTGAGGAAGGAGATATGGGTACTCCACTATCTGCTACCAACTGGTCCCCATTCCCGTGTAAGTAAATGACAGGATGTAGCTGGTGCCCAACAGGTGATGCCAACCAGGCTGCTAAGTGCTCAGCTGGATCCATATAGTTGCTGGAGGAAATTCCATCCATCCTGGAGCC
Source organism: Paroedura picta (assembly GCF_049243985.1). Taxonomy (NCBI): domain Eukaryota; kingdom Metazoa; phylum Chordata; class Lepidosauria; order Squamata; family Gekkonidae; genus Paroedura; species Paroedura picta. Next base: position 12,633,364 of record NC_135381.1, on the reverse strand, counting down.
ACTGACAACTCTTGTGAGTCCTGAAGGCCATTACCACTTCCTGCTCTTGATGCTCTTGGAAGTTGAGATCTGCAGCATGATACCTACGTGCCCTTTCCGGATGCTTCCTTCTCCATCCCCATTCAGGCTTCATGCAGATTCTTTGTGGCCTTTAACTGAGCCAGTTCAGGACAATCAATGAGCACCTGATAATGAGCTGAAAGTGGCCATTAGCCAACATCAGAATTAAGCGGAGAAACAAGATTAAAATGGCAGAAAGTAAGAAGAGTTGAGTTTTATACCCCACTTTTCACTGCCCAAAGGAGTCTTAAAGTGGCTTGCAATTCCCTTCTCACCACAACAGATACCCTGTGAGGTTGGTGGGACTGAGAGAGCTCTGACAGAATTGTTCTGTGAGAACCGTTGTAACAGGACTGTGACTAGCCCAAGGTCACCCAGCTGCCTGCCCGTGGAAGAATGGGGAATCTTACCCGGTTCTTCAGATTAGAAGCCATGACTCTTAACCACTACACCAAGATGGCTCTTAATACCGTTGTTATAAACGAAGCAGTTTACCACAGAACAACTGATAATGCTAAAAAAAATGGAAACTAATATCCTTTAAAACAAACACTCCAGTTATAATATGCAACTAGAGAAATGGGGAAAATATGTGGAAAAGAGGGATGAAATTTAGTACGAGTCTGAAAGAGAACTACAAGATGATGCACAATAAAATCAGAGTCCAGCAGCACCTTTAAAACCAACAAAGATTTATTCAACTGATGGACCGATGGTATTTAACACTTGTGACTTGGAAGTAAAATCCACAAGGGAGTGGCAAATACTTGCTGGGATTTTAAAGAAATTCCAGGCACTTTATCCCCTACTTTGGTACAGTTGTGGCAAAGCGAAAAGATTCTGGGCACAGATATATGATGGGATAGGGTAAACGGTAATGACTTGGGGAAGGGAATGGCAAACCACCCCGTATTGAGTCTGCCAAGAAAACGCTAGAGGGCGTCACCCCAAGGGTCAGACATGACTCGGTGCTTGCACAGGGGATACCTTTACCTTACCGATTATTTTAAGTTAAAAATTCCAGTTTAAAGCGGAGGCTCTCTTACTAGGATTAATAGAAGAAGGAATGGATAAGCAGTCTAGAACCCTGTTCCGATATATGGTAACAGCAGCAAGGATCATTTTTGCTGAGAAATGGATAGATCCACAAATACCAACAATTGAGGACTTGCTATATAAAAGAAGTACCCAGCTTGCTGGGGGGTAAACGGTAATGACTGGGGAAGGCACTGGCAAACCACCCCGTATTGAGTCTGCCATGAAAACGCTAGAGGGCGTCACCCCACATGACTCGGTGCTTGCACAGGGGATACCTTTACCTTTACCTGTATAAAAGAAGAGAACTTGCTGTGTTGGCAAAATTGCCTTTCTTGCTGAATGAAAATACAGTAGCCCCCTTCTTACTAGATTGGAAGCCCCTCTTGGAATGTTTGCAAGAGAGAGACAAAAATGACTTACTGACGGAAGGCTTTGAAAACTAAGTTTAATAAGAGGATATGAATGCTTTAAAGGATTGCACAACTAGAAGATAGAGGAGAAGATGGAAAATAATCATGGTATTCTTGAAGAAAATTACTGTTATTTTGTCTTGTGTTTGTTGTTTTTTTGGGGGGGAGGTTGTTCCATTCTATCTTATATTAATGGAAATCTTTAATAATTTTTTAAAAGACACATTGAGAGCCGGTGTGATGTAGTGGTTAAGAGCAGTGGACTCTAGTGTGGAGAACTGAGTTTGATTCCACACTCCTTTACATGCAGCCAGTCGGTGACCTTGGACTAGTCACTTTTGTCACAGATCAGTTCTCACAGAGCTCTTTTGGCCCCACCAATCTCACAGGGTATCTGCTGAAGGGAGAGGAAGGGGAAGGTGCTTGAGAGCCACTTTGGGGCTCCTTCGGGTAGTGAAATTCTGGGTATAAAAAAAATCAGTTCTTCTTGTTGTTCTTCTGTAATAATGGGACATGCACTTGACTTTGGCACATGTACAATGGGACCAATCTGAATGTCCTCTGGTAAGCTTCTGCAGTTTGATTCTGTCCTCCATCCCAAATGCCCACAGTAGCTGCTGAATCTGAGCACAGATCAACATAAGCAAAACAACAGAAGATTCTTATTTTAGACACTGTCAGCCACCAAGCCCTGGTTTTGATAGGGTTTGGATTTTTTTTTTGAGCTATTACAGATCTTGCATCCTCCTAAATGTAGATTGGTCACAGAGTTTTTCCCCCTAATTGGATCACTTTTTTTTTTAATTCAATATTTAATCTTGATTGACAGCCACCCTCATCTAAACGAATGCAACTTTTTAGACTCTTTCACTTTGTGTCCATATATATTTTGGATCAAGCATTGTTACAAACTTGACCAGTCTGAACCCTTAGTCCGATGCTGGCTTCCTTAACCCTTCCTTAACCTGTACCCAATCTATGCTGACAATGACCCAAACCCCCCCCCCCCACACACACACACACACACAGAATACGACCAACTTGCAGGAGACTCTTTCTAGAGCATTAATTTCTAAAAGTGATCCTATCCGTTGACGGTGTGTGCATAACAAAATACCGAGGACATCTGAAATGGCAATATATGTGAAACTGGGGACCTTGCACAGCCGTGACGCATGAGAGTGAGTCATAGTTTAGCATTTTTAATCTTCTAACTTTTGTATTGAATATATGTTTAGTAAAAACACAAAACGTCCTCCTTGTTCTATGGAAGACAGCCATTCTGAATTTAAACTTCAGTTCTTAGAAAGAAGGCTGGTTCTAATTCCAGTAAATTTTCAGAAGTCTTGTTATCCTGTTTTGGTGTGATTTTAGCTACACCCATGATCATTCCTCTTTCACCATTCTCCCCCTCCCAATATTGCACCTCTCCTGGATGTACAAACTCTTCTGCAATAGAAGATAATCATAGGAGCATGTGGGCCACCAAGTGCAGTCCCTGACTTGTAGCGGCAATCTTACCTGAAGCTTTCATCATCAAAAGGCTGTGGTCACCCATTCCAAGCTTTGGAGACATTTGGATATGTTTACGAGGCCATGCAGACAGTCTTCCTGCCACAGTGATGACAGACACAGAACCTTTATTGGCATCACAAAAGTAAAATGGAGCAAGAATAAAATACAATCACATCGCGAAACCCGTTAGCAAAACAAAACAGGAGCAGATAATCATGTTCAATTACAAGCAGTCCTTGCATTCATCCTTTCCAAGTGGACAGCTAAAATCCAAACTAAAATTGATGCAGTCTTGCACATCTTAACAGGCCCCTTCTCATTCAATACTACCCCAGTTCACTGTTTCCCATCCAGATGCGTGATTTTAGCCTTGCAGACGGAAAGCCTCCAAGCCGGGCGACAACTCTCAAAACAAGGACCGTCTAAAATTAAATGATCCAACGTATCTGGACACCCATGCAGGCTCAGCCTTTGGGAAACAGGGGTCTTATTAAACCTGTCTTTCGTTAAGTCAGAAGGAAAAACGTTCATTCTGGCTAGCAAAAACACTCTTCATGAAAGTGAAATGTCTAACACGGAAAGATAGAGATGTATTATAATCTCTTAGTATTCCCCAATACTTTGGCGAGCCTGAACTATAAATGCCTCAGACCTTAAACATAGAATTTCCGGATCCTCCAGTCTATGAGTAACCTGCAATAATGATGAATTTGTGAAACGTGGTTTTTACAGACCTCCAGGAATGAAGATTCGATTACCTTATTAGATACCTTATCTTGGTCATCTTCCACAATGCCAGTGCTAATCATGGTGGACAGAAGAAACCCTTTAGAAGCAGAAACAGGGTGAGGCAAGAGAAATAATATACATTCTCGGATGGCGCCCACAGTACTTGTAGTTGCAAGACTTCAAACACTCTCAGCAGTTTCTGGAATTTGGCTGCATTGGAGGCATGGACCAAAATCTCTTTTGTAGATCACTTCAGGATAACCAACCCAACACGGCTCAATAATGGAGCATAATACGCCTGTGCTTTTTTTTCTGGATCTGCCGTGAGAAGATGTCCGTATAGATTTCCTTCCTACATTTATCTTGGTGGATTTATTTTCAGCTTTCTTCGGAATTTCTGAAAGGGACTGAGAGGGAACTCTTCCAACATGCATTTTGCTTAGAAGGGGAAAATAAGCAGCCATAGATCCATGTCACTTTGTTCCAACTTCATTTTTATGTCAAGTTTCTTGGTGGTGGTGGGGAAACCCTGTGCCTTCAGGTCCCTGCTTAGTAGAAGCTTGGAGGCACACCTAAATAGTTGTGTATTTAAGGAGTTGGAGAGGAAGTAGTTCATACAAGGAAATTTAGAATTGTTCAGTGGGCCTGGAAGGAACGTTGGCAAGAAGGAAAACCCAGGTGTTCCAGTATCTAAATGTACCTGAGCATACTGGATTCTACGCATGAACCAACCCTTTGACACTCTGTAGGGGTAACGTAACTATTTAATACCTTCTGAATTGACCCTGTATTTGGTTGGTTTTTATTACTTACTGATAAAAGCAGTCATAACTCCATCAGTGATGCACGTTGCATTTTACAGAAGCAAAATGGGAAAACATCAGATCCTTGTCTCATAAAAGACTCCTAAATTCAAGAAGACCATTGGAGGTTGGGATGAGCTGGGCAACCAGACCCTAATGGATCAGGGCCTAACATGAAAGAGAATCAATTGCTCAGACAGGCCCTGGTCTACCTTACCGTAGTGTCACAAATCCAAGCAACGTCAAGAGACTTTCCCTCTCATCTCAACAGTTGGATGGTTATCGTTTTGGCAGGATGGCGCTCACAGTTTCCTTGTAGGACAGAACGATCTTTAGGTGACCCATGATAGTGCAAGACAGTCGCTGACTTAGGACTGCTGCCTTTTGGTGGCCAGATTCCAGTCCAGGATCAGATACCCACAAAGGGTTTTTTGGGAGGCGGGGGAGGAAGGTTATGAGCTTTCAAGAGTCAGAGATCCCTTCTGGCGCTTAATTTTGTCAACCAAACCTACAACTACTTCAGAATGTAGTCCAAGCTTTTGTTCTTGCATCTGCTGCCTGTGACTTGTGCACACGCCGTGTCCTACACAATTTCAGTGTGATGTTGCAATACCAGTGGAGTTATGAGGCTGCTTTGCATTCTGCCTCCTTGTTTTTTACGCTCATTTGCACCCACGTTTTGTCTTCCTGAGAAGCAAAAGTGGCTTATCACATCACTCTGTCCTCAGTGTTATCCTAGCAGCTCTAGGCTTTGGGAGGTAGGTTAGGCTGAGAGCGTGCATACAAGGCGCCCAAGAGCACCTGGCAGGCTTCCGTGGCAGAGCACAGATTTGAACCCACTTTTCTGGTACGCTTAACCTCTATGCAGGGTTGGCTCTCTGAAGAGTTTTGCCTAATTGTGTCCCTCACCAGGGCAGCTAGCTGACCATTGCCGGAGACTGGATATCAGGCCAGGTATTCCCTCGCTCTGATGAGGCACAACGGTCATCGTATATCTACATTTGAGCCTTCTCTCATCCACTATTCATTGTTCCTGACCAGGGCCGGTTTATCCATGGAGGACATGCAGCATGTGCTACTGGCGCCACACCCCCAGGAGCCCCACACAGTGCCTTCCCCCCATAGATCAGGGCCGTAACCTCTCACCCCCCCCCTTTGCCCTCTTTAAGGACACTCACGGTGGCACCCCTTCCCACTGTGGGAGCCCCCTCTGCCCCCAGTCTGGCTGCTCCCACTGCAATTGTACTCTTCCAGGGCCCCTGGAGCTACGGGCCCCGCAAATCCTTAAACCACTTCCATTCCTGAACATAATTGTTTGAACTGCTCCAATTTAGATGCTAGCAGTCTGAATCTTTTCTTTCAAAAAAATATCCCTCTTTAATGTAAATTAAACAGTCCATGTTAGATTAACCAGACCATTTATTAGCCACATTATTGACATTAGCAGCCTGAAGCAGTTCAGTGGCTGCGTACGATCCCATTGTGCAGAAGAGCAACTGAGGCCAGCAGATCTCAAAGCCATCCAGTCTGGCAATGGGGCAGGTTAGAATGCCAACGCCTGCCCCTAATCTAAGCTCTGGGGCTCCCTTGTAGACTCAAGAATGCAAGCTCTCGTGCGATGCATTCTTTTAAAATGCATCTATGTGACATTTAAATATATGGCGTTATGCTACCGTCCACTCACTGTTTTCACGAAGCGCCCGTCCATCAGAGAGAAGAAAAACTTGGCAAATATCATTTTTTCCCCGAACTGGGCTCTGTCTCTTTAAATGTAAAAAAAAAAAAAAAAAGATCCTTTCCAAGGCTATGGAGAGAAAATGCTAGAACCGTGCACGATCATGACTAGAAAGCAGGATCCGTGAGTGGTCAGAGTCTTTCCAGCACAAGACAGAGAGGCTGGTCTCCTACAACCTGCATCTATTTAAGCAGAAATGCTCCTTCTCCAGAACAGATAGCAAGTCCAGAGGAAAAGCCAGGCTGGAAAAGGGAATGTGGCAGATCCTTGCTTCTGTGTTCAAAGGGAGTAGCAGCAGCAGCAGCAGCAGAAGAAGAAGCAGCATCCTCGCTAGCCATGGAAACCATGTTTTTAAAAGGATTATTTGGGTGCAGTGTTTTAAGCAAGCCCTTCTGAGGACCGTCCTTGCTCTGCGGTGCTTTGTGTTTTGGATTCTCTTTTTTGCACATATGTAATTCTGGAGGTTATAAAAAAAAAAAATTTTTTTTTTCTCCTGCCGCCAGCGATTCAGAAGGCATCCCACTAGCGATCAGCTGACATTCCTAACTGAAGCCTGCAATGTGTTGCTTATTCATTTTGTATTGTGAGAGCTGCAGGGACTAGCAGAGAGCCAAACTATGCATTTCAAACAGCAGGGCTTGTGCAAAAAGAGGGGTGAAAGAGAGGCAGCTGGCGAGGCAAGAGCACAACTGGACTTTCTCCTTGTTTTTATCCATTTCTGCAGGATCATGTATTCATAAGGGATGAGGTGGGCCACGGGGAGCGCAGGCCTCATCTGCGGCCTACCCACTCAGTCCAGAATCAGGCCCTCTACTACCGGAACCGAGAACGCTTTGCCACAATCAAATCAGCATCTTTGGTAAGCAGCCACCACACCCCTCGCTCCACTACCCTTTTCTCTCCCTTACGATGTGACTGTGTCAGTCTGGGGAAGGGGTCAAGAATTCTCTCCTTTCCCAACACCCTTCTCTCCCCCCCCCTTGTTGGCATAGCAACTAGATATTGCAAGAAATATGTTTTGTCTTTGTGGGTTTAAAAAAAAAAATTTCTTTTAAAGAAAAATGTCAGCATTTGGAATCACTGGCAGCTTCTGTGAAATTTTAAATATGGCTTTTGCAGAAAGAGGTTGTGTGTGTGTGTGTGTGTTTTCCCCTCCCTGGGATTGGTTTGTTCCAAATTGCATCCATTTTTGTTAAATATAATTTCTGTCGGGGTGTGTGGGGGGTGGTTCAGAAAGGGGGAAGGGAAAGCCGATTGTCTGACTCGAAGGTATTTGTGGTTGTAATGAGCGTAAGATGGGTTTCTGTGCTGTGTTAAAAAGGTCTGTTCCCTCTCACGGTGAATCGCTGGCTGTTTGGGTTCATTCATTCCCATTCATTCATTTATGGCTAACTGCATTGTTCCCGTTCGACACTAGAAAGGACCAGCCAACTCCTCTAAAGGGTTTTATTTTCTTCATCCCTTCCCCCCCCCTTTTTCCCCCTTTTTTTTAAACGGGAGGCTGCAAGAGAGGTGGAGGGTTGGGGAGATGGCGGTAGCGGATCAGGGAGCATTTGTACTATTGCAAATGTGAGAGCCTGGTGATGTCTTTGTAGTAGCGAAAGGGGTGTGTACTGGTAGAGAGCGAGGACCGTGCCTCCTCCCCCATCCATCCTTTCCTCTCCTCGCTCCCTTACACACACACACACACACATGCACGCGCGCGAACACACACATGCTCTCACACACAGAGCTGGAAATCGGCAGCAGATCCCCAGAATGGGCGGAGGAAGGGCCATGATGCTTCACAAACCAGGAATGCTCTCCATAGAAAAACGATAGAAATCTTCAGCATTTCATCCCAATCGGTATTAGAGGTCACATGGGCAGGGAGATTTACAAGGTGCCCAGCGTTTGGCCGTTGCATTTGCTGGCTGCCATTATGACATCATCCTAAGCCAACCCAGAAATTACAATGGATAACCCTCCCCCTTTCTCTCTCTCTCTCTCTCTCCTATTTTTGTGTGTGTCTGGTATCTGAATGATTTTCCCCCTTTGCTGTTTCCCTGTCTTTCCCACAGTCCCTTTCTCTCTCTCTCTCTCTCTCTCTTTCCCTGTTTCCACCTCAGAACACACCGAAAAGGGCTTGTTTGTTAGGATCAGAAAGGGGGAGGGAGAAGAAATTTGCAGGGATAAAAGCCTCATGTATTTTCTCTCTCTCTCCCCCCCCCCCTTGCTGCTGAAGCAGCAGAGTTCAAAGTAGTGCTCATGCGATCGCAGAAGGTGTACGGGTGTGTATGTGTGTGTGTGTTTCTCTGTGGCTCCCCGGAACTGGCAGGTTGACCCGGATGCATGGCGTGGAAGAATGGTCTTGAAACTGACATGCCTGGCACCTCCTCCTCCCAAGCAGAGGCCTCGGTTGTCTCCGTTTTTTTGGAGAGAACCCCCGAGGCATCGAGGTCTACTCCGTGAATTCTTGTAAAAATGAATTCGCTTTAGATGTAGGTCAGTACAGTCAACCAGTCCAGTAATTGGCAGTCTCTGTCTACAATTCCACTCAGTCCGATTTCCCCCCCCCCCCGGCCTCCCATTCCTCCCCCCCCCACCTGTTTCAGCATATCATTTGGGGAGAGGTGAAAATTCACCCGTGAGCACTGAGAATCCCAGGTGAATTTAATGGCTATCTGAAAATATAAGAGAGGTAGCCGTGGATGGTGTTAATTGTAAACATTCACCGCTGTGTGCTCTTGAAGTTGGGAATAGATGTTTAATTGGTGGGGGGGGTCAGTTCATTTGAAATTTATACGTGATTATTGACTTTTCACCGGCCTTTGGTATTTTCCTATAGCCCATGCCACATCAGGTACCACGTTAGTTATTAAACCATAATAATTGCAGCCATGATGATGTGTGGAAGATACAGTGACCTACACTATTCACCTCCTAACAGGAGGAAGGGAAAGAGTGCCAAAAACACAACCAAGTCCCATTGATGTTTTACTCCTGTTTGGCCCAATTGCTGCATGTCACAAACACCAACCTTTCCACTCTTTGCCAGGCAGAGAAAGAATTCTTCTCATTTTGCCCCTCATTCATTCGTTTGTTCATTCATTCATTTCATTTATAGTCTGGCACTTCCATGCAGTGGCTCGTGACACCTCCAGATAACAACCCAGATTAAAACCTACAATAAAAATCCCTTTACAATCCCTTGAAATAACCAATTCACCCACCCATGGTGGTGACAGTCACCCTCCCTCAGCTCCACATGCTTTGGACTGGTGCCTCGGCATATGGGGCACCAGATGACCTGGCTTTATGGAGTGGCCCAGATCTAACTTGCCCTGGCTTTAACCAAGGACCTGGCGGAAGAGCTCTGTTTTGCAGGCCCTGTGGAACTGAAAGCTCTGTCAGGGCCCTCAGCTCTCCCAGGAGCTCATTCCACCAGGTTGGGGCCAGGACCAAAAAGGCCCTCGTTGAGGCCCGGTGAATCTCCCTCGGGCCAGGGACCTCCAACAGATTAGCACCCGCAGAGCAGAGCGTCCTATGGGGGGACATAAGGACATAGGCAGTCCTGCAGATATGTGGAGCCCAGACCATGGATGGCCTTAAAGGTTAATACCAAAACCTTGAACCTGATCCAGGCAAACATGGGGCTGACCACTCAAGAGGCAGCCTCACGAGTTCTATTTCTTTACCACTGGCAACATCTGTTATATGTGGCCTTAGTGTGACATCTTAGGAGGAAGTGTCAGGGCATGCAGAAAAACAAGGCTGGAGGGAAACAAGGTTCTTCTGAACCTGCCCGTCCCCAGTTTTAAGAACCATGAATTACATCCAGTCCTTCTCTTTTCTAAAATTCCACTTGGTCTGAGACGATTGCAGCAGAATATGCACCTCACCACAACCATCAATTTTATAGACATGCTAGGTGTGTTTTGCGTATGAACGCACCAACATTTTTGAACCATGCAATGAAAATTTTATAAATTGACAAGGAGCAACTTGGGGACCAGTTTCATCAGGCCGGGGGGCTGGATTCGACCTGGCAGAGCTGGCGTAAGGTTCTGTCCCAAACCTCTCCACCTTAGTGGGAAGACATCCATAACCCAGAACAGTTTTCCTGGGCAAAGTCTGTCTCCCAAGAATGAAAAGCGTGGCAGCTTCTTCCCATCAGGTAGCCCTTCTCATTACGAACGAAGAGATCTACTCCCAAGTTTCTGTCTTGGGTCTGTTTTCCATTTGGAATGCATCAGTCACCCGGGAAATAAGCAGTGCATGTCAGGTGAGTCGCTGTCCTTTTCATAATGCAAAGAGGTTTGTTGGAGGCTGGCCAGGCTGGTAGCAAGATACAGATGTGTCTGCAGTCAACCTGTTGACTAGCCTTCCTCCATCTATACACTTTGGTTCTGAATAGGTACCTATCCATGTGCAACCTAAACAAGCTAAATTGTCTTAGCCACCTTCCTGGAATCAGAAGACCCTATAGCTCTCTTGTAGGACAGCTAATGACATTCTCATTTTTCCCCCTTGCTTTGGTGTTATGCGCAGTGTTGGGTAAAGGCCTGCAAAGTACTCTCAACCCTCAGTCTTCCTAATTTGTCCTTGACCAAGCAGGTCTCACTGAGCTGCTGCCACTGTGGCCGTATTGCTGGCATCCCTGAGTGCCACATAGGTGACCATGTGAGGCTTCATTTTAGAGCCCTTTATTCTTGATAGCCCCATAGCAAAGTCAAGGAGACTGTTTTGCACGGATGCCACACACAAATTACCAAATGCATGACCCTTCGGCCGAGAGAGGAAAAATAGCTAAGGAGACCAACCTTGTGTGTCCAACCTCATCTGAGATTAACCAGAATTGGTCGCTTTGGGAGCGAAATCTTTCCTTCTCCAATTCTATCCCTGCTTCTGTCATTGTCCACTCTTAGCAGTCAGTTCTGCTCATTTGCCTTTTCTAAGGAATGGCACAAAAGAGCAAGGCAGGGCGGTGCCAGTCTTTATGCTCCCCAGCCCCACCCAAGCCAGGAGAATATTAAAAAATATTCCACCTCTTTTTTGCCCCATTTGCCTCACGCTTCTGATCATGGCCTTGTTTCTGCAGAGAAGTTGACCTTTTAATGTCTTTCTGGAACCTCAACAACAGCAGGAACAATGCTTTCCCCCCACCCTCCATCCCAGCAGTTAAAATTTTGACACTCCCCCATTAGGCACAAGCAGGCCTTTTAGTAGTCCTTGTAAAAAGAGACAGAAGGGCTCCTTCAGTTGGACCTCCTTAGGGCACCGATGATGGTATCTTCAGGAATGGATTGTGAAAGTTCACCAGCCTAGGATTTCTTCCTATTGCAACGTTCCGGGGTATGCTCTTATTGGCTGCTTTAGCTCTGTAGATCGGAAGGAGTGCTCTTTGCGTAATGTTCACACTGCCCAATTTGTGCTGGGCAGCCAAAATCTGGGTAGCATTAACTGCAGAAAGCTTGGCTCAGGTCCCACATTTACCTCCAGTAAAAAGAGTCGCAGGTCATGAAGTCCTCTGGGAGCCTGGGCAGTGCTGAGCTAGTTGTTCTGCCAGGTCAGACTCAATCGAAGGTATCCTTTCGCTACAAAATCCTCCAGTTGAAGCCCTTGTTTCTTCCCGCTTTGGCAAATCTGCCTTTCTTTCTGTTCCGTGTTCCGTCTTAGAACCCGTGGCTGGCATCTCCATAGTTTTACGTCACCGATGCTGTTGTAAAGCTAGATGAGGTTTCTGTGTGTGTCCTCGCAAAAGAGGTCACCCAAAGGAGAGGAGAGACTAGTACCTGAGCTAACCTTATCAGGAGACGAAATCCATACGTTTTTGTCGGCAGGTATCTGCAGCATAGGTTTTTGGCCGCAGTTTAGTCTTAAGCATTACTTGGATGATGATAAACAGCTATTTAGTGCTTAAAAATATATATATATTCAGAGCAATTGCGTTTGAACTATCTTGTGACCTCTACAACATCATAGATCAGGGTTGTCTCTATATTGCACATTGTGACTGAGAGTGAGTGGCTTGGTCAAGGACCAAGATATGAACCAGGAACTTCCTGATTTGTGTCTTAATAGGCTAGCTTCTGGGTGGCATATATCCGAAAGAAACCCAGAGTCTGGAGTGACTGACTGGTTTGTCATCCCACCACCAGCCCCTTTGTTGGAGGATAGAAAACTTCCCTGGACATGCTTTTTTGGAAAAGCAGGAGCAGAACCTTTTAACGAAATATAGAGGCAGACCGTGTAGCACCAGTGCGCGGTTTATGGAGAACGTGGGGAAACATGCACAAGTGCAGGGTAATTCATGATAAGTGCAGTATTCATAATATCAAATGAAACAACAGTGATTATTATAACGTTCCATTAAATGGTGGTTAACGACATGAACATATTAACCGTGATTCCACAGTTGGTCACAGTTCAGTGCATGGGGAGGAGTTCTGGGGGCCCAGTAGATGTTGCTGGTTTGGTTGACCTCAACCAAATGCTTGGTGGAAAAGCTCCTTTTTGCAGGCCCTGCAGAACTGTGCTAGCTCTGGCAGGGCCCTGATCTCTTCGAGGAGCTCATTCCACCACATGGGGACCAAGACAGAGAAAGCTCTGGCCCTGGTTGAGGTCAGACATGTTTCCTTGAGGCCAGGGACCACCAGCCAGTTGGACATGGTGGAATGTAGAGCTTTTGGGAGGTATAGACAGCAAGGTGGTCCCTCAGGTATGCTGGACCCAGGCCATGTGTGTCCTTAAAGGTGATTACCAAGACCTTAAGTATGATTTCAGGAACTACAGGTTGTTGCCCGTAACTTGACAAGTTGGTAGAAAGACTAGCTTTAAAAAGCAGACTTACTTAAACACATACCCTTGCAAACCAAAATGCTTTTGGGTGTCTCAGATGACTCCTCAATGCAGCCTTTTGTAAATGCTTGGAATACGTCCCTCTTTTCGAAGGTTTTTGTACTCCCCACCCGTACCTTCCTCACTCACCAGGTGAGAATGGAGTGCTCTTGACTCATAGCCACCTGCATGCATTGTACTGTTGTAAGGTAAAGGTAAAGGTATCCCCTGTGCAAGCACCGAATCATGTCTGACCCTTGGGGTGACGCCCTCCAGCGTTTTCATGGCAGACTCAATACGGGGTGGTTTGCCAGTGCCTTCCCCAGTCATTACCGTTTACCCCCCAGTGGCAAGCTGGGTACTCATTTTACCGACCTCAGAAGGATGGAAGGCTGAGTCAACCTTGAGCCGGCTGCTGGGATTGAACTCCCAGCCTCATGGGCAAAGCTTTCAGACGGCTGCCTTACCACTCTGCGCCACAAGAGGCTCATTTGTACTGTTGTGCTCACCTATTATTGTAGTAGAACAAAGGTGTGCTAAAGACTTTGTATCTCCTTCATGCCATATGCCACCCACCCAACTAGCTATAGACAGCATTAGAGTCCAGTGCCGCACTAAGTTCTGGTCATTAAGAATCCCTTCTTGCGTAACTCAAACGTTGCATAAAAGTCAAGTTGTGTCTTAGAACCCCTTGTCACTGCCTGAATTACAGGTGGAGGAATTGGTATGTGGTGAAGGAGTTCCATTTTGGACTAGCATGAGTGTCAGTGGAGGGCATGGACTTGTCTTGCATTGGCATCAGAGAACTGTTATTGCCTTCAAAATTTTCGTATGGACATCTTGCAGGTGAGATTATGAAGGAGACTCTCCTTTATTGAAGATGAAACCAATTGTGAGCTTGAAATGGGAGAGCAGGGGATCCCTTTGGCTGATGTAGGGGTTAGTTTGAAGGGCGGGAAATGAGCTCTTGCTTGAAGTGGAAGGAATTAGACCAACCTAGATTCAATGTGTGGCCTCTTGTGGCGCAAAGTGGTAAGGCAGCAGTCATGCAGTCTGAAGCTCTGCCCATGAGGCTGGGGGTTCAATCCCAGCAGCTGGCTCAAGGTTGACTCAGTCTTCTATCCTTCCGAGGTAGGTAAAATGAGTACCCAGCTTGCTGGGGGGTAAATGGTAATGACTGGGGAAGGCACTGGCAAACCACCCCGTATTGAGTCTGCCATGAAAACGCTAGAGGGCGTCACCCCAAGGGTCAGACATGACTCAGTGCTTGCACAGGGGATACCTTTATCTTTACCTTTAGATTCTATGCAGGTTGGGTGATGCCTTTAGGCCTCGATGCTTTCGTAGTCATGCTGTTGAGCGTGCAAGGAACACCAACGACCTTGGTGCGTTTTGTGCCCCTCCGAACATAGTTTTGGACGCCCATGACTCCTAGCTTGCTACTTATTGGAAGCAGTGGTAGTGAAGGTGGTTGGGATGAGATGCACTATAATGGGATCTCGGATGCACCCTTGTCTGACAGCCTCTTCTCCTTTCTCCCCCTGGAATGTGTTTAAACATTACCAAGGCCGGTGCAGTTTCCACCATGATGTGGTGTAAGAGCTGCTGTGACATGGCAGCATTTGTAGAAAGATGATCCTTTTGCCACGGGTGGCAGGACTCTTTCTTCCAGCATTATGTAGCCCCTTAGGTGGAAGGGCAGCAGTGGCACAGGAGAGAACACCACTGTCGGTTCTGCCCCATGTAGTCCGTTTCTCAACCTTTACTAAGAGCAACAGCTCTAGCACCAGTCCCAGCAGGGGAATATGTGAAGGGGTCCTGTTGACAAGCTAGCCACAGTCCTGATAGCGCTGTTCTCATGGAGCTCTCTCAGTCCCACCCACCTCACAGGGTGTCTGTCGTGGGGAGAGGGAAGTCGACAGTAAGCCGCTTTGAGACTCCTTCGAGTAGTGAAAAGCGGAACATGATAACTGACTGTTCTTCTTCTGGCCCAGTGACTGCCAGTTTGGACCATGTTGTTAAGATGTGTAAACCATAAGAGGCCTTATTTCCTCATGGTGTCTGTTGTCAAAGGGATCAAGTGATCTTTGTGTAAAAGTGGGTTGCTTTGGGACTGATCTCCTTTAAGGACACTAGACTGCATGATCTTCCAGCTAGCGCTGTGATTTTAAACTAGTAATTACTGTGAGATATTTAAAAGGAAGAATACAAATAATAGCCCATCCTTTGGCTGAAGAAAGGACAAGCCGGAAGAAGTCGGATGTGTCCTTTTAGGTTTCGCCACTGCAAGCTAAATTTGGCTGCTAAAATGAGCCCGCTTCGGCCCCTCCCCTATGATTCTATCAATGTATGTTGTTTATAAGGATACTACAACTTATTTTTTGCAGTTATATCCCAGCGATTATATAGATTCTCCAGAGAGGTCTGTCAGCCAGGTCCTTCCCAGGCCCATATGGACCCTCAGCAGAATTGCTGACTGGGCATCTTTGGAGGTCTCCTGTTATCACCTGAGCATTTTAGAAAAGCAAACAGCCCATAAGGAGAACTCCCCCACCCACCCAAAAAAAGCATTTTATTTTTCTGTTCCCATCCATATTTGAGCACAGGTGCTTTTTTGCCTATGAAAACCCCTAACTTTAGGTGAGTAACCTGGATCCCTGCTGCCCATGAGGGGATTTGAATGATTTCAGAGGTTTTCCACCTCTGGCTTAGAATTTTATTATTATTATTTTTTTATTTATATACCGCCCTAACCAGCAAGCCAGCTTGCAGTGGTGTGAATCATATTGAGCAACATCGACAGGTAAAACAGTTTGTTAAAATTGATTTAAATTCTAAAAAGATACATTTAAAATAGCATCTAATGTCAAAAGCAGAATAGCAGCATGAACAGTCTCAGTTTGACTTCTGTTCTTCCGGAGCCGACTCATGGTCTGGGAACATCTTTTTGATAAGAAGGGCTTGGTAGATGTTACTATTTCAGTAGGCCCAACCTGGCAGAAGAGCTGCTTCTTGCTGGCCCTGCAGAACTGTGCTAGTTCCGACAGGGTCCGGATATGTTCCGGGAGCTCATTCCACCAGGAAATGTCCTAGCACTGGTTGAGGCTTAGATGTACCTCCTTGGGGCCAGGGAGCATGAGCTGGTTAGTATTAGTGAAGTGGAGCACTCTTTGGGAGATATTTATTTATTTAGATTTCTATACCGCCCATTTCTTTGCAGCTCTGGGCAGTTTACACAGAACATTATAACTTACATGAAACATATAGATAGATGGTTTCTCAGATATGCAGAACCCAGAATACGGATGACCTTATAGGCAAGTTCCAAAACTTTAAACTTGATCCAGAATTCAGCTAGGAGCCAGTGCAGCTATCGGAGCACAGGTCAAATGTGTGCCTTCTCGGGTGTCCCTGTGGTGACCCTGGCTGCTGCATTCTGGACCAGTTGCAGTTTCCGGGGCAAGGATATGAGTCAGCCCATGTAGAGCAAGTTACAGAAGTCCAGCCTACAGGTGACAGTTGCATGGCTGACCTTGGCTAGGTGTTCTGGGGCCAGGTAGGGTGCTAGTAGCTTGGTTTGGCATAGGTGGAAAAACACCAGCCATGCTCCTCTTGAAACCCGCACCTCCATGGATAAGGAGGCGTTGAAGATCACTCTCAGATTTCGGGCTGAGGTGGCAACCGATAATTGGACCCCATACAGATAGGGTAAGTGCGCTTCCTTGCCTGGTCCTTTCCTACCTAGCCCCAGGACCTCCATCTTTGAAGGATTGAGTTTCAGGCAATTCTGCTTGAGCCACCCTGTCTCTGCTTCCAGACATTTGGCAAAGTTGTTTGGGGGTATACCTCGGCGGCCATCCATCAGGAGGTAGAGCTGGGTGCCATCTGCATATTGGAGGTGTCCAGGCCCAAACCCCCAGAACAGCTGGGCAAGAGGGCACATGTTGAACAAGGTTGAGGAAAGAATTGTCCCTTGTGGCACCCTACAGTGGAGGTGGGCTTGGCATGACTGTGTTTCCCCAACAGCTGCCCTCTGCCTGTGGCCCCAGAGAAAAGAGATCAGTCATTGAAGGTTTGTCCCCTGTATTCCAGCGTCAATGAGGTGGTGAGCTAAAAGCTCATGGTCGACTACGTCGAACGCGGCCATGAGATCCATCAAGACAAGCAGAGCCAGCTCAGCTGTCTCCAGAGGTCATCCCCCAGGTCATCCCCTGTGGCCTTGTAACTACTGGATTAGTTCATAATGGAACAAGTTGCTGGACGGAGGGGGACGGGCTTTGGCTGAGTGGTAGGCATCAAGCATAAATTTTCAGGAAGCAGGTGATACGAGAGACCTTAACCTGAGGTCCCATCATGCTGCTACTAAGCAGAGTAGGCAATATTGACCTCAGCAGACTAACTGTCTGACTCAGCATAAGGCATTTTCATGTGTTTCCAGGTCTCATTCAGCAGTCCGATCACACTGGAAGTTTCTGAGTCAACCTTGAGCCGGCTGCTGGGATTAAACTCCCAGCCTCATGGTCAGAGCTTCAGACAGCATGTCGGCTGCCTTACCACCCTGCGCCACAAGAGGCCCATTTCATGTTTACTGTAGTCTAAATAGAAGTGAGTGTGTTTCACTGGTAATTAAAATTCCTGACATAACTTGGGCTCTTACTCCCTGGTTCCGTCCAGCCTCCCCCCCCCCCCGGCCACCCCTTACTCACAAGCCACACATGAGCATTTCTGAGCTGAGAAATCAATGTCCAGCTTGCAAAGCTGTTTCTGCTAAACCGCTTAGCCCCTCGTTAATGCCATGGAATAGTTAGTGTTCCCTTGTTCGGTAAGCATTGGGAACCATGTGCAGGAGCCTAATTTCCAGAGCGGTGTGCGGGACACACCACGCCACTTGTTGCCTGTTCAGAGTCATTCCTAAAGGTCTCATTCAAGAGGAGAGATTAAGCCTGAGATGCTGAACAGCTTTCCCCAAGCAGACATTGTGAAGAGGGTCCATCTTGGCACAACTTTTTGGAGGCAAATGTAAGCATGTTCCCTTGTTGGGAGAGCCACCTAAGCTGAAAAGTGAGGCTTTTGCTTGAGCATCCAGAAGACGTGTTGAGGAGGGATTCTGGAGGGTTCTTGATTGGCCAAGTTCAAATGTTTTTAAATGACTTATTGCTGGGCTTTCCAATACTCCAGTTTCCAGAGGAGCTTTGCAGTCTTTGACTGTGAGAGTGCCTGTGCAGTTTCCACTTGTAACCCTGAGGCTTATGCAGAAGAACTTCCCAGGGCTGAGCCCTTCACGAATCAGAGAAGACTCTTTAGCACAGAGGCAAGTTAGGGCCAGTTTGGAGGACCCGTCGCTGGTTCTTATTGTTTGTAATCTCTTAACCACTTTTCTATTGCAAATGCAAAACGTATGGTTTAGTTTCTTTTAAAAAAATCAACAGTTCTGATTAGAGCAAGAAGAACACTCCTGTAAGCACGACAAGGGTGGGTTGGAACAATCCATCTTGGATTTCATTCTGCTTCAGGGCCCAACCAGCTCCCACCTCTTGATTTCTTCTTGAACCAGAAACCCGTTTTGTGGCTTTAATGGCTTCCAACTGGGCTTTAATGGGGAAAACTTAGCTCCCTCTTTGCAACGGACTGCTCGTGAAGGGCCCGGGAATAGTTACTGCCTCTTTTCCCTCCCTGCTAGAGAGGGACAGCAAAGACTCCCGTGGAATAGCCACAGGGCTCTTCTGATGGCAAGCTCAGTGCATATGGTAAAACCTTCATTCATTGATACAGTCCCAGACCGGGATATAAAAACCAGACATAGTAAAACGTTAATTATAAAACAAGTCTGTAAATTAAAATTAGGCCGCTGAGTTTTGATTGAACCATTGGCGGGAAAGACGAAAGCGTTAAAGGGAAACAGTCCCATTCAAAACCAACAACGCTATAAGTTCTTTCTCGTTTCCTTTGGTATTTTTAGAAAGGACCAAATATAAGCTGCTATAGCAAGGCTGAAACGTTTGGCTGAGAAGGAGCTGATCATGTCCTCAGTCAAACACTGGTTGATGGTCCCCAGTCCAAAAATATATATACATTTGTAATTGCTGATCTAATAATAATAAATCTAATAATAAAATAATTGTTGTAAAGCTGCTTATATATCTGTGACTTCCAAGTATTGGCTGCTTTCAGTACAGGCAGAGTTGCACGGGGGCTTATATCAGCCCAAGGTTCACCTCTCTGAAGGTTAGCATAGATGACAACAGAGCTCTGTCTTACCAATAGCTGCAGAAGGAAGAGGACAGCATGTAGCTGGAAGGGCCCAGGCAAGCCAAACCTGTCAGATCTCGGAAGCTAAGCAGGGCTAACCCTGGTTAGTATTTGGATGGAAAACCTTCAAGGGTTTGGGTGATAGTTCCTCCAAGGAATACTAGGAGGCCCTAAGATGGAGGCAGGCAATGGCAAACCACCTCTGAATGTCCCTTGCTGGGCTGTCAGACAATCCTTAGACTTCCTGGGTGTACTACACATGCAACACAATACAAATAATTAAACAATTATTTGGAACTAAGATGCATATGCTAAGATGACTTGCAGTTTTTTTTTAGTATATTCCCAAAGTTTAAGCATATCTACAATTTTTGTTTGTCGAAAACAAAGCCATTTATAACTTTAAATCCCATAAATCTATCAAGTTGACAACTTTATGTGCTAAGTATGTTATAACTTTTTTTTTCTGTTCATTTTATGTACGCTGCCCTGAGCTGGCTTGCCAGGAGGGTGGCCGGTAGGTAGGTGAGGCTGAGAGAGCCCTGAGCTTACTGCTCGGTCAGAACAGCTTTATCCATGCTGTAGCAAGCCCAAGGTCACCCAGCTGGCTGCATGTGGGGGAGCGCAGGATCAAAACCCAGCGCGCCAGGCTAGAAGTCCGTGCTCCTAACCACTACACCACACTGGCTCTCTACATCCATTGTTTGTTTCCAGGTTTAACTCAAGTTGTTGCGTACCTTTTAAAGACCTTCACAACCGGGAACCAACATGCCAGAAAGACTGCCTCGTCATGTATAGTAGCCCCAGTTAAGAGCCAGTTTGGTGTAGTGGTTAGGAGTGCGGACTTCTAATCTGGCGAGCTGGGTTCGATTCTGCGCTCCCCCACATGCCTCCAGCTGGGTGACCTTGGGCTCGTCACGGCGCTGATAAAGCTGTTCTGACTGAGCAGGAATATCAGGGCTCTCTCATCCTCACCCACCTCCCAGGGTGTCTGTTGTGGGGAGAGGAAAGGGAAGGCGACTAAGCCGTGTTGAGACGCCTTTGGGTAGAGAAAAGCAGCATATAACAACCAACTCTTCTTTTCTTGAAAGTTTCAGAGCAGTTGCTGTTTGGGGGACTTACGGTTATGGTTGTTGGTAGCCAGAGACTGTACTTTCCCCACAGTAGTACCATTCCTGTGAATCTCCATGGTGGAGGAAGGTCACAGGGCCCCTCCAGGATATCCAAAACTTTCAAAGGGCCTTCTTAAGCGAAGGCTGTTTGTCTTGCGAGCACCACTTTTGGGCTCATGAAATCTGGTAGCTGACTGGTCTGCTCTATGCTGTTTGTTATGTACCTGATATAATTGTTTGGCAGATGTTACAATCATTACGGTCAACAGCAACCGTGGAAAAACTAAGACATCATAAATAATCAACAGGGAAAAACAAGAGTAAAGAAATATAGGAGACTGATACCAGAACATATTCATACAGTAATGGGGATATTCACACAATAATAAGGATGAGGTGTGTTACATTACGCCAGCCTTTCTCAAATTTTCTACCATTGAGGAACCCCTTAAACAGGCTTCAGGCTTCAAGGACCCCCAGAAGTGGGGCGATGGTGCAGAATACAGTTGGGAAGCAGAGCTGTGGGCATGCCCACCTGGGGCCCCTCCCCTTCCCACCCCCTCCAGGCCCATCACTGGCTATTTAGGGGTTGGGGGGGAGCGGGTTGACATGACCATATATGGTCATATTACCTGATAAAATTTGTAACAAATTTTTAAAATGTATGAAAAATTAGTTCCCACCCATTCAGGATACCCTTCTAGGGCCGTCAAGAAGCTCTGGTTGAGAAGTCCTGCATTACACACAGTTCACCAGACTGGCCTCAGTAAATTTTCACTTTCTGAAAATCTGGAGGCTCCTAAGTCACAAATACATCATGGTTAGACAACAAAAAAATCCAGTTTTATTCTGATCATTGGTAATTGACATACATCCAAGTCAAGTTAAGAATAAATTTCCCCCTTTCTTCAGAATACAGAGAGCAAATCTTCTACCATAAATACAAAGGCAGCATGATGTAATGATGAGGAGCAACAGCTTCTAATCTGGTGAGCCAGGGTTGATTCCCTGCTCCTCCACATGCAGCGAGCTGGGTGACCTTGGGCTTGTCACAGCCCTGATAGTGCTGTTCTGACCGAGTAATAATATCAGGTCTCTCTCAGTCCTACCTACCGTTCAGGGTGTCTGTTGTGGGGAGAGGAAAGGGAAGGCGAATGTAAGCCACTTTGAAATTCCTTCAGGTAGAAAAAAGCAGCATATAAGAACCAACTCTTCTTCCTCAGTAATATCAGGGGCTCTCTCAGCCTCACCTCCCTCACAGGGTGTCTGTTGTGGGGAGAGGAAAGGGAAGGAGAATGTAAGCCTCCTTGAGACTCCTTTGGGTAGAGAAAGGCCGCATATAAGAACCAACTTCTTCTCCTTCAAATAGGGTTTGGTGGTTCGGCACGCTTCGGCAGTGTGGAGGGGAGGGGAGGGGCCACGTGCCAGCTGGCCCCCACACGGAGACGCAGAGCTCTCCCATCGGCCCTGCGGCACTGGCCGCCTCAGCCTTCCATGATCTCCAAAGTCTGCCAAAGTGCCCAACCCTGGTCAGAAGCCTCTTGCCAAATTTGGAAAGGGGGTGGGGTTTGAATCTACATATTTTTTCATTCCCAAACAACTTAACGGCTTAAAATAATAACAAAGTTGTTGATTTGGGTAGGGGGCGGGGCGAGCCCCAATTCCACAGACAGAAGCCGTAGCCTGCAAATAAACCAAGAAAGTCCTGTTTGGTTTGAGCGTGGGGATGTCAGGAAATAACACTGAACTAGTAGGCTGTGGCCACTAACTTTAAAAAAAGTCACAACACCGCTCGATGCAAACCCAGACCCAGCCTAGGCCCAAGATATTTTCGTGCGCCCTCCTTTTCCCAAGATGGGTAACTGGGTTAGTCTGTCTGTAGCAGTAGAAAAGACTCCAGTAGCCCATTAGCAACTTACACAATGTGTGGCTTTCATGAGTCACTGCTTATTTCTTCTGATAGGAATCTAAAAGAAGTGAGCAATTGCATTTCTGATCCTAATGTTTATCAAGTTTATTTCTGCTGGACGTTGACCGTAATAATCAATAAGTCAATCAATCAATGATTCACACCCTGCCACATCCTTTTACTGGTTTATGAAAATTTATCCCACACAGTTGCTTTGCAGGTGCACTTTTCTGGCCCTAGCTAAGTGACCCTGATATCTTCAGAAGGGACAGCATCCTTTCATGATTAGTGACTCTAGACCAGGCTTTCTCAACCAGGGTTTCGTGATGTAAGAACCCCCAGATTTTCAGAAAGTGAAAATTTGCTGAGGCCAGTCTGGCGAACTTTAAAGGTGTAATGCAGGATTTCTCAACCAGGGTTTCTTGAGGGCCCTAGAAGGGTTTCCTGAATGGGTGGCAGTTAATTAATTTAAGTATATTTTTTAAAATTTTGTTAAGGATTTATTGGATGATATGACCTTACATCTGGGGTAGTCAAACTGCGGCCCTCCAGATGTCCATGGACTACAATTCCCAGAAGCCCCTGCCAGCATTCGCTGGCAGGGGCTTCTGGGAATTGTAGTCCATGGACATCTGGAGGGCCGCAGTTTGACTACCCCTGCCTTACATGGTCATGTCGACCTGCCCAGCCACCCCTCCCTAAATGGTTAATGATGGGCCTAGAGGGGGTGTGGAAAAGGGAGGGGCACAGGTGTAGAAAGGGGAGGGGCCTCCTAGTGAAGGCAGAAATGTCAGAAGGCTATAGATTCCAGATCCCAGATCCAGACGAAGAGGGTGGGTCAGAGGCAACTTTCTCAGCCTGTAGCACTGCATGCAGTTTTATCCTGTGGGATCCCAATTGTCTGCCTGTGAGCTGTCCATAGTCCTGTTCCCCCCAAGACTATTAGTTTCAGCTCTCTCTAGCTTGCTGCTTCCACTTTGCCCTCTACATAGACATTGTCTTACCCACACGAACTTGGACCAGTGAAGACAGGACTGAGGTTGCTGTAGCTATAGTGATGATGGAGGTTCAAAGGTAAACATGGCCCATGTCTTCTAATATTCCTCGGGGCCACTTTAGATGGCAGGAATGCTTTAAGGCAGTGGTTCTCAACCTTCCTAATGCCGCAACCCTTTAATACAGTTCCTCATGTTGTGGCGACCCCCCAACCATAAAATTATGCCAGTGTTCTTTCACAGACATTAAACCAAAACTGACCAATGGCGTGATGATCCATTGTTCATGATTGTATAGAAATTGTTTTTTTTTTTCCCCTGGGTTCAGTTTTGCCTCTTGCTCCTATCGAGTTGCACTGCCACCTGGAGCACCTGGCAGGAGACTGCGCTGTGCTGGAGGCACTGCTGGAGTGGCTAGTGGCCGAGCAGAGGGCCCTGCAGGAGGAGCGGCAACAGTGGCAGCGCCCCCCTCCCCCCAGCCAAGCTGCTTACCCTGTCGCAACCCCTGTGAAAGGGTCATTTGACCCCCAAAGGGGTCCCGACCCCCAGGTTGAGAACCACTGCTTTAAGGCAGGGGTAGTCAACCTGTGGTCCTCCAGATGTTCATGGACCACAATTCCCATGAGCCCCTGCCAGCGAACGCTGCCAGGGGCTCATGGGAATTGTAGTCCATGGACATCTGGAGGACCACAGGTTGACTACCCCTGCTTTAAGGGATGCAAAACTGGCCAGCAAGGTACACCCGGGCTGTGCAGCTGAACTGAGGTGACAAATTCACGCCCCTAAGATAGATAGTATAGTTAAGCCCTTAAATGAGCCAAGAGTTAAGACTAAATGTTGAGTGGAACCTTTGAGAGGTGTATCAGGGAAGACTGAAGGCTTAAGGTTCTGGCTTGTAGAGGCAAATCTCAGATGTGACCACCGCCAATGGCCTATTGACCAAGTGTGCTGCCTTCCAACCATTTTACAGGTCAATGATTGTCATTTGCCCATTTCTAGCTCATCAAGAATGGGGTGCTGGGCTCGTGTGTTGGGTTGTCTTCCATTAGCATCCTCAAAACAATCCTAGGATGTCTTGGGACACCGAGGTAGTCCTTTGCTGGCTTCACCACAGTTATAACAAACTATTGTAATAAGAAAGGGTTGCAGGGGGAAGCAGTGGGCATGTTCCTCTTTTCCTAGCCATGGTTAGGTGATTGGGAATGTTGCGGTCCTTGAAGGACTTCCTGCCCTGCCAACCAGAAGGTCTGATCAGTTTCACCTTTGCTGTGATCTCCTTCACAGCGTTATTGGTATTTCAGGTCTGCCATCTAGGAGCTGCACTGGCTTGATTAAAAGCAAAGCACTTCACAGGAAAGCTCAGTTCCGTTGCAAATTAATTAAAAGACAACATGCAGAACACATTGTGCTAAGTCAAGCAAGAGTTCTTTTCAAGGCTTCAGCTGTTTTGCAAATAAACTTTCGGAACCCGAGTCTTTTGATAAGTCGAGGCCTGGAGTATTGCAGGCGAGCCTCACCTCATTTTGCTAACCGGCAAGGGATCGCCTCGGAACATGCAAATACAGAATAACGCAGACTCGCGTCCTGTGGTTTCGCTGTGAAGAGCTGCAGTGTGAATGGCACACCCAAGATGTTGCTATGTTTAGCACACATTTTAGGAGCATGGTTTGAACAGGGTCAATATATGTAGAAAGTTTTCTTGGTGCTGCTCTCAGGTTTGGTCAAAGAGTGCTGAAATGGTTAGAATGTCCAAGGTCTTGCAATTTGACTACTGGTCTAGTACTGTAATAATAAAGACTTGACTTGACTTGTCCAAGGTCAATGGAGGGAGCTTTGATCACTTTCTAGGATTTTCAGAAGGTGCCTTGTCCCGAAGCACAGTGTAAAGTCTGTGTATTTATTTACTGCCTCTTCAAGATGGCGTCTACAGTGTCCTCGGTGGCATGCCCACGGTAGCATGCTGTGGTTCCATCTCACCTGGAAATGTTGAGAAGCTACATTGTGACAAGAGGAAGGAGTCAACCAACAGCGTGGCAAACCTGCCTCTTAAATTGTGCTACCTGTTTGTCCCCAAGTTGCCAACCCAGTGTCAAAAATGGGGACAAGCAGCCTTCCGTGACGATGGAATTGGGAGTTTGGGGTGGGCGTTGCTGGCCCATTGAATCAAAATAACTGTGACAAAATTGCTACCTACAAGAAACTTGAGGGTTCCCCTCGGCAGCTGTGTGAAAAGTCTTGGCATTACCAGCTAGTTTACTGACCCAAAGGAATGAATCTGCAGGCCCAACTATTTCCTTATGCCCCTCACAGGGCATTGCACTCTGTGGGTATGAATCTGTTGGAGGTTCCCGGCCCAAGGGAGGTTCACCTGGCCTTCGACCAGGGCCAGGGCCTTTTTGCTCCTGGCCCCTTCCTGGTGGAACGAGCTCCTGGGAGAGCTGTGGGCCCTGACAGAACTGGCTCCCTTCCACAGGTCTTGTAAAACAGAGCTGTTCCAACAGGTATTTGGTTGAGGTCAGGGCAAGTAAGATCTGGGCTCCTCACCGGGTCAACCAGTTCCCCCTACCCCCCCCCCCTCCGGCACTTGCTCCAGGAGATCTGTGATCTTGGGGGGAAGAGGAGTGATTTTGTCATCATGGGGGAGTTTTTTACTGATAGTTTTAAGACTGTTTTTGGGGATCTTATTGTTGGGGAGAATTTTGTGACGCACCACGAGCCACTCACGGGACTGGCAGGATGTAAACAGATACATACAATACATACATGCATACATACATACATAGAGGCTGTTCTTTTTTCTCCGTGTTTTCTATCTCTGGACTGACTGAGCAGTCCGAAGCTAAATCGGGGCTTGGGAAACATATTGGAAGTGGTTCAAACGGGTAGCCGCGTTGGTCTGAAGTAGCACTGCTACTGGACTCTGGTTACCTTATTATATTGGAAGAGTTTGTGTGTGTCTCGGAGACTCCCGTCTCGGGCAAGTGCTTCCATCTGATGGCTCTGTGTCTCCTTCAACGACCTTAGGTTACAAGGCAGATCCATGAGCATGAGCAGGAGAACGAGTTGCGGGAACAGATGTCAGGATATAAGCGGATGCGGCGCCAGCACCAGAAGCAGCTGATCGCCCTGGAGAACAAGCTGAAGGCTGAAATGGACGAGCACCGCCTCAAGCTGCAGAAAGAGGTGGAGACTCATGCCAACAACTCGTCCATTGAGCTGGAGAAGCTGGCCAAGAAGCAAGTGGCCATCATAGAGAAGGAGGCAAGTCGGGACCTTTAAAAAGTTGTCTTCTGTCACAGGGGTAGTCAACCTGTGGTCCTCCAGATGTCCATGGATCGAACTCCCAACCTCATGGGCAGACAGCTTCAGACAGCATTTCTGCTGCCTTACCACTCTACACCACAAGAGGCTCATATATATATCACAGAGGGACCTTGTTCTGCATACAAACCACACATTCACAAATCAATTAACTCCCACCCTCTTGCGAAACCCTTCCAGGCCCGTCAAGAACCCCAGGTTAAAAAAACCTGCAATAGAGTTTAGTTTCCAGTAAGGGTAGATTCAAATGGGTAGCCGTGTTGGTCTGAAGTAGCACAATAAAATCAGAGTCCAGTGGCACCTTTAAGATCAACAAAGATTTATCCAGGGCGTGACCTTTCGAGTGCAAGCACTCTTCCTCAGTCTAAGAACTCCCAGTCCTGGAGAGCGGCGGGGCAGAGAGATGACACAGCTGGATCAGAAGAAGTAAGATGAGTAAGTTTAGGAGTGCAAGCTTTTTTGTTTTACCTTTGGTTAATATGGCTTGCCTTTGCTATCTGCCCTGGTCCAGCTATCACAGAGGGACCTTGTTCTGCATACAAACCACACATTCTGCTACTGACTCTCACAGCTTGAGTCTCCAGGTAAAGAATCCCAGGTGGCAGAGCTTCTTCTGCCTAAGACCAGAAGAGGCAGGATCGAGCTAGATAGTCCAGAATTCTATCTTTGCCCAAAGCAGCTGAAAGTTTATGCAGAGAGATGCACTAAGTGTTGAATGGATGGTCCATTCTGACAGCAGGAAGTTGATAGTCATTCTGTGCTCAGAATCAGGGGTGGCAAAAGCGGAAGGGATTCATGAAGCAAATGACTGTGTGTTTAGGGAGATGTGGGATCAGGCAGTTATCTTGCCCAACCCATCCACAGGAGCCGAGCCTATCTTGGGTATGATAGTTGTATGGACATCATTGAGTTCTGCTAGTACTATTACCAAACAACAACATAGAGAGAACAGCAGAAAAGGCGTAACTGAAAATGCTGGTAAGATGCTCATGATTCTTCTCTTATATTTCAGGCAAAGTCAGCAGCAGCAGATGAGAAGAAGTTCCAGCAGCAGATTTTGACTCAGCAGAAGAGAGATCTGACCAATTTCTTAGAAAGTCAGAAGAAGCAATACAAGATTTGCAAGGAAAAGATTAAAGAGGCAAGAGGGTTCTTCCTGGGTTTTCAAATCCTGTGTGTCAGACTAAAATGTGTCCTCGGAGTTACTGTTTTGAGTGTATCTAAAACCAAGTTTCCTTATAATACACTAGAGCAGGGTGTTTCAGAGATTGTTTTGCTCCTCTGGGGGAGGAAAAGTTGATTTTTTTTTTAGTTGCTCAATTGGACTTTATAACATTGTCTTAAAGACTTGGGGGGAATGTTCACAACAGAAATAGGAATGGATGGAGTCCAATATTCTGCCCAGAACTCAATGGCATGTGTCTGATTGGCTAGAAGGTGTGGTCATTAAGTCGAATCATATTTGAGGATATAGCACGCTCTCGTTCTGGCTTTGTTTACCGGGGCGCAAAAGAAGTAGATGGTGCCGAGTAGCAATGAGGAACTCAGTGATTGTTGGTGCTAAGTTAAGCAAAAACTTTGATGTTCACAGCACCCTTAAAAAGATGGTTGAAAGAGAAGAACTCCGCACAGCTAGCAAACAGGGTTTAAAATGTGGGTTGCGAAACATCTTTGAAATGTACTAAATGGGGTCAGTATCGTCATCAATGCCTCCTCCTCCATGAAGGGGTTTCACTGCGTTTGAAATTCAGGCTACCGCTTTGGCGAACCAAAAAAGGAAGGGAGTTTGATAAATACCAGGCAGCGATGCCTACTTGGCATACCCTCAGACTCTTTAGGAACATATCCCATATTTGCTTTCTTTTTTTAAAGAAATGTCTTTGGAAATCTTGAATTCGGAATATCCCAGTGCCTCTTGTCCTGTAGAAATAGCATAAAATGTAACGTGTAATGATCTTGCACATGTGCAAACAGCTCCATGGACATGCACTTGGTCTTTGCTGACAGTTGTGTTACCACTGTGAGGAGGAGACCTGGATGCAATCTCAGTGCAGTGGTGGAGCATGTTCCTTTTCGCTTGCTCTCGCAGGAAGGACTCGGGCTGGGATGGGAGAGAGCTTATGTTCACCCTCTTCTTCCTCTTCCCTTTGTGTACGTCCCTTGTCACTCTCTTTTCTCCAGGGGGTCCGCTGGAGAAAGGGGTCAAGCCGAAACCTCCTCCTTAGCCTCTGGATGGGAGAATGTTAATATTTCTTCACTGCTTCAGCAAATCCTGGCCAGATCAATCTATCTGATAGGATCCCCTCTAGATCAGAGGAGGCCAAACTGTGGATCTCCGGATGCCCATGGAAAGCCACAGTTGGCAGGAGCTCATGGGAACTGTAGTCCATGGGCATCCGGAGAACCACAGTTTGGCCATCCCTGCTCGAGACCTCTTGTGATTTCCTTGGTGCCAGCCCAGAGGGCTAACAGCTTGCCTCTGCACACACACCCAGTTTGGGAGGGACAGCCTCACTGCCACTTCTGTGTTTTGCCGCCAGCCCTGGACCTTCCGGGTCACTGTTGCTCAGCAGGGGGGACCCCACTGCACAGTTAAGTGGCGGCAACCGAATCAGAGCCAGAGGTTGTCAACGTTGCAGCTCCACCTGACAACTGTGCAGGAATTATGTGATGGATTTGGTGACAATGCACTCCCAGTCTAATTGAAAATAGCACAAATACATTGGATGCCGCCTTATATTGAGTTGCACCTTTGCTCTGTCTAGTGGTCAGGAGCAATTCTCCAGTAACTCAGGCCAACAAGGGTCTGTTCTGGTACCGGTTGGATGAGATCCTTTAATTGCAGATACCAAGGACTGAATCTGGGACTTTTGGCATGGAAAGCTCTCACTTAACCAGGGTTTCTTGACAGCCCTGGAAGGGTTTCCCGAATGGGTGGGAAGTAATTTTTTATATTTTCAAAATTTGTTCAATATTCATTGGGTGATATGACTATCTGGTCATGTTGACCTGCCCCTTCTCCAAAATGGCTACTGATGGGCCTGGAGGGGGTGGGAAGGAGAGGAGGCCTGGGTGGGCGTGTCCACAGCTCTGCTTCCCAACCATATTCTGCATGATCCCCCCACTTCTGGGGTTTCTTGAATCCTGAAGGATGTTTCAAGGGTTTCTTAATGATAAACAGTTGAGAAAGGCTGCATTAAGCCATGTAGTCTTTCTCCAGTGATACAAATCACTATCCATGGAATCTGCAAAATGCAGATTATTGGTCACTATGGAGAAGATCTCTGGGAGGCCTGTCTGTCCCCAGCAGCACAGAAAGCAAATGCAGCGATGATAACCCCACAGAGCCCTAGGTAGTGTGTAAAGCGCTTAATATGGGTGAAATACATTTCTGAGATAGGTAATTAGGGACTACTATAGATATGATGTTTTTACAAAGTCAAAGTCAAAACACCTTTATTGGCATAATCATAGCAAAACATCTATGTCAAAGACAAGGCCATTCAGAACCCAGGTCACTTAGAGAAAATTCCATGGAGGAATTTTGCAATGCCTTCAGTTAGAAATGATGTTTTTACATGGACCATCTAAGGATTTTTAAAGTGTTTACCAAACCTACTGTCTATGGATTGTCAAAGGCATGTTTGAACACAAGTGTATCACACAGATGTGCTTATCAGAGAGCCACGATTGTCTGTAGTTCCTTCTGAAGTGAACAGTTATTGGCATGCACATTTGCATAGCAGTGTCCCTAATTATTTCCATTGTCAAGAAAAGGTTGATGGAATGATACCTTGCTCACTCCAGGTATCCTGACCCCAGTGCCTCTGGGCTAAGCACTGCACTCCGTCCCAGGACCGCCGTTCCTTTTTGTGACTTAGGTCAAGCCTCTCCTAAATGCATTCGGCCCTCTCCTTTCACCCGGAATGCTCTGATTTGCAATCAGCACCCTCTCTAACCTCCCGCCAGGGTATAATGTTGAAAATAGATCTTCAGGATGTTGTGCAGTAAAATTGCTGCAAACATTTTTTTTAAAAAACACCAATCTTATTTATTTATTTTTTTAAAAAACATGCTTTGCAAAATACCTGCACCTACAGAGCTTTCAGGAGGATTTCATTAACTTCCCAAATATGTGCTTGGTCTTTTTTCTTTATGACTCACCTGTAAGAATCTCTTCTGAGTACATGCCATTAAAAAGCACTTAAAAGCACAGAATTTCTCCTTGGCCCCCACACGTATTTAATACCTTACAGTCAAGCAAGGAAACACCTGGTGGAGTGTCATAGGAAGCATGGAAATTTTAATTGCTTCAGTCTGCATCCGTTTTAAGTGAACATGTGCAGAATAACTCTTGCACCCCAGATGATCAGATTTGGAGTTACTCTGGCACCTGGGGTACTATGTTCATATTCCCTCACTCAGGCTACAGCTGGGACATGAGCTGGTGCTGTGAGTGTGGTTGGCACATGCATGTACGTTTTGACTACCTGAATGTGCAAACTGACTTTCTTAAAGCCCTGCACCTGAGATGAAGCAAGGTGAAATGGAAGTGTTGTTTGTGGGTGTGTTATCTCTGTTAGCCCGTTTGCACATGAGATAAATCTCACCTGGGCTGTGGCTTGTTTGCCAAATGAAAAGCCAAATGTAACACTTTGGGGGGAAATAATACATTTATGGCTGTAATAGTTTATTATTTATTTATTTATTGTATTTATATACCGCCCTCCCCGAAGGCTCAGGGCAGTTTACATGAAACAACAAAATGGTACAGGTAGCATAATTCTGGCAGTAAGGTGGTAACAACAATAAGATTAACATAATAACAATAACAACAATAACAATTAAAGGATGGTGAAACTGCAAAGAGCTTTAGCTCAACTCGTACTGAGACCCAGGGGTTGGGTGGATTTGTTAACAGTAATTATAACAGTAAGTATTACCACACAGTAAGGTAAATTGTTAGGTACTTCCATGAGGATTGATTGAAAGTATGTCTCTTTCTTTCAGTCTCTTCACTGTTTTTATGTGCAGGAATTCAGAGAATCATAGAGTTGGAAGGGACCTCCTGGGTCATCTAGTCACTACAGCGGTCCCCAACCTTCATCTGGTCGGGGACCGCCTCCGGGGGTGGGGGAGAGCCAGCGGCCCGGCTGCCGCAGTTGCTTATAACTCGCACGCGCGGAACTGCTGTACATGCGCGTTTTGGCCACCAGGTGGCGCTAACACGCATGCGCAGAATTGCCACACATGCGCGTTTTGGCCACCAGGGGGCGCAAACGCGCATGCGCGGCAGTTCCGCATGTGCGCGTTAGCATCACTGGCACGCCGGCTGCCGTGCCGGCCTCTTTCCCCCCCCCTCTTGCTGCAGGGGGGGAGGCAGGTGCGGCCGCTGGCAGCCCGGCACAATGGCCTTTGCGTCCCGGTACCGGGCCGCGGCCCGGGGGTTGGGGACCCCTGATCTAGTCCAACCCCTGCACTATGCAGGACACTCATAACCCTATCGCTCATCCACTGTAACCTGCCACCCCCTTGAGCCTTCACAGAATCAGCCTCTCCATCAGATAGCTATCTAGCCTCTGTTTAAACATTTCCAAAGATGGAGAACCCACCACCTCCTGAGGAAGCCTGTTCCACTGAGAAACCACTCTAACTGTCAGGAACTTCTTCCTGATGTTTAGACAGAATTTCTTTTGAATTAATTTCATCCCATTGGTTCTGGTCCATCCCTCCGGGGCAAGAGAGAATAATTCTACTCCATCCTCTATATGGCAGCCTATATGGCACACCCATTTTTCCCCCTGTCAAGAAATAAGGGTGCATTTAACCAACGCCACGTGTTTCTCTTTGCGTGCAGGAGATGAATGAGGATCACAGCACACCGAAGAAGGAGAAGCAAGAGAGGATATCCAAACACAAAGAGAACCTGCAGCACACACAGGCTGAAGAGGAGGCCCACCTTCTCAGCCAGCAGAGACTCTACTATGACAAAAACTGCCGTTTCTTCAAGCGAAAATCCATGATCAGGAGGCACGAGTTGGAGCAGCAGAACATTCGGGAGGTAGCCCATTTTACCTTTCTTAAACAAACTTTTGTATGTGGGGAGGTTGGGGGGGGGCGGGGATTGAGTACATGCAGGTGGCCATTTGCGGAACGGCAACCCAAGGCTGGTTCGAGATATCTTGATGTTCCGAGCAAGATACATCCAGCACCTCCAAAGCCCACACTGCTGCTGGCCTCATCCCAGTCAAGACCCAGCTGCATCTCCCAGCCAGCAACAGCATGGGCCCGGGAGACGGCACCAGTCACTCTCTTTGTGGCCAATGTCTAGGAGTCCGCTTGAGCCCTTGTGGCACATCAGCTCCTTCCTTCCTTGCTGGGCTATCCCAAGCATTCACTTTCTGTTACTTGACTTCTGGTGGCCCCCTTGCTGCTTTCCTTTGCCCCTGCCCTAGTGCTCCAGAACAGTTGTCCCCTTCGTTTGTTTTGCATGGCTTGGCTTGGCATGGCATGGCATGTGTGTGCAGTCATGATGCATTAAGAAAAAACATAAGTTTTATACTATTTTAGTTTATTAAATTTCTATCCCACCTATCCCGGAGACCGGCTCTGGGCAGTATACAACACACTGCGTATACAGATCCGTTTTTAATAAATCGAAATAGAATTGAAACAATTTAAAAGAGCGGTAAAACAACTCTGAATCAGCTTTTGAGAGTAATAGTAATTTGACTGCATTCGACTGGTTTAACCATTAAGTAGAGTTCAGGTTTACTTACTTACTTACTTACTTACTTACTTACTTACTTACTTACTTACTTACTTACTTACTTACTTACTTACTTACTTACTTACTTACTTACTTACTTACTTACTTACTTACTTACTTACTTACTTACTTACTTACTTACTTATTTAGATTTCTATACCGCCCTTCCATACTGCTCTGGGCGGTTTACATTAAACGTTGTAGAATGGTTACATAGAATAGTATCACAATATGACCATATATGGTCATGTTGACCTGTCCCTCCCTCCCTCCCAAAACGGCCAATGATGGGCCTGGAGGGGATGGGAAGGGGAGGGGCCCCAAGTGGGCATGTACACAACTCTGCTTCCCACTTGCATTCTGCACAGTTGCCCCAATACTGGGATATCTTGAAATCTGAAGAATGTTTCAGGGGGTTCTCAACAGTTAAAAAGTTGATAAAGGCTGGTATAGGGTATCAGATTCGGGAGATTCAGAAATATCCAAACCAATTTGGCTCCATTAACAGCTATGGGACCATTAAACACAATGGGAAATTTTGCTGGTCTGTCTTTTTGGTGGCTGGGAGTGGGAATGTGATGTAGAGGCACCAAATTTGCAGCATAGCTGCTAAAGATCCTGCTCAAAAGTTCCCCCCAGTTTCAAAAAGGTAGGACCAGGGGTTCAGTGCTATAGGCACCCAATGGAGCATGTCCAGAGGAGGGCAACAAAGATGGTGAGGGGTTTGGAGACCAAGACATATGAGGAAAGGTTGGGGGAGCTTGGTCTGTTTAGCCTGGAGAGGAGACGACTGAGAGGGGATCTGAGAACCATCTTCAAGTATGAAAACTGCCCAAAGGAGCATCAAAGCAGCTTCCAATGGCCTTCCCACCCTCCCCCCACATCAGGCACCCTGTGAGGGAGGTGAGGCTGAGAGACCTCTGACAGAACGGGTCTGTGAGAACAGCTCTAACAGGGCTGTGACGAGCCCAAGGTCTCTCAACCGGCTGCATGTGGAGGACCGGGGAATCAAACCTGGCTCTCCAGATGAGAAGCCGCCACTTTTAACCATTGCCCCAAGCTGGGAGAAAGAGCAGGAAGCCTTCAGACAGCTGGTCGAGCTGGAGGAGGGAACATCAGTAGCAGGGAGGTATTGACAAGGTATGCGAATGGACAAATTAATGCTCTTGTCTGTGTGTTTCGAAAGAGCCTCTTGTGGCGCAGAGTGGTAAGGCAGCCGCCTGAAAGCTTTGCTCATGAGGTTGGGAGTTCAATCCCAGCAGCCGGCTCAAGGTTGACTCAGCCTTCCATCCTTCCGAGGTCGGTAAAATGAGTACCCAGCTTGCTGCTGGGGGGTAAACGGTAATGACTGGGGAAGGGAATGGCAAACGACCCTGTATTGAGTCTGCCAAGAAAACGCTAGAGGGCGTCACCCCAAGGGTCAGACATGACTCGGTGCTTGCACAGGGGATACCTTTACCTTTACCTTTACCTGTGTGTTTCAGAGGGACACTCACTGGCATGTTCTCAGATGGCCCCGGGAGAAGTACCTGACGCTGCTCGCCTTCTGTGTGCTTAAAGTGCTGGATTTGGGGGGGGGGGGTGGGGGGGGGGTTGGCCCATTAACAGTGACTTCCTCTGAAAGTGCCACACCTTTCAATTTAAATTCAGATGGGTGGCGTCTGTCACTCGCCGTTAAAATGACTCCCCCATGCTGCATGCCACATCAGCCACATTTACGTAGCTAGCAAAAAGAAAACAGCCCGATCTGGAATAGAATCCAAGTCGTCTGTTCTGTGCAAGTATCTGGAGCCCAGGTGTCTTGGCTCAGGGTGCTCATGCTTGCCACCTGCTGAGGTTCTTGAGGAACTACAGAACAGCAAAAATGGCCGGGCATCCTGAAGCTGAGGAGCAGATTTGCTTTAAAGCTTCCTCCGCAAAGCACCACAGTGAAGTCGAACTGCAGTAGGTTCAGGAGGACAGTTTTCAGCCTGTCTGGAGTGTCGCTCCTCGCAAACGTTTTCCCTTCCCCCCTCCACAGGAGCTGAATAAGAAGAGAACGCAGAAGGAGATGGAGCACGCCATGCTGATCCGGCACGACGAGTCGACGCGGGAGTTGGAATACAGGCAGCTGCACACGTTGCAGAAGCTACGCATGGACTTGATCCGGCTGCAGCACCAGACTGAGCTAGAGAACCAGCTGGAGTACAACAAGCGGCGGGAGCGAGAGCTGCACAGGAAGCACGTCATGGAACTTCGGCAGCAGCCCAAAAACTTGAAGGTGATCACGCTCTCTTCGTTTGATGCATTTGAGTCCTTCGCGCCCTTCCCTTTTCTGGCAAAGTGTGGCATTCAGGGCCATTTACAAGTTTGGTGTAGTTTACTTTATTGGATTTTTTAA
Organism: Paroedura picta; assembly: GCF_049243985.1. NCBI lineage: Eukaryota > Metazoa > Chordata > Lepidosauria > Squamata > Gekkonidae > Paroedura > Paroedura picta. The sequence goes on along the minus strand of NC_135381.1, from coordinate 12,597,520 downwards.
TTAAAAAAAATTATTTCTTTATTTAATAGATTTTTATACCGCCTTTGCTGAGGTCGCCGTCTATCGGCTGTGATTCAGCATACAAGTCTTGATTGACAAGTGACACTGGCTGTAGCAAAGGCTTTCTCTCCTCGGCATCTTGTTTAAACTGAGCTGCTTCTCACGCAAGGCCGTGCAGAGGCCCCTTTTAAACAAGGTGCGCCGTTAAGTGCAAAGTCCCACGGGAGACTGCTTTGGCCAGCATCCCTTTGTAACCAAGCCTGAGGATGAACGGTAGAAGAGACAAGCTGCCCGGAGTGATTTATAATGATTTTATCATGTCAGGGCATGTGGCTCTGCACAATAAGCTGATGGGGAGACTGCGAACCTTCTTCTTGCATGTACATTGTGCAATTATTAGCTTTTTTTCATCCTGGAGGACCCATATCCAGACTGTACCAAGGCAGCTGCATGGGTTGCTGGTTAGCTTCCAGATCACGTGTAAGGTTTTGCTTCTTACCTTTAAGACCATCTGCAGCATAGGCCCTATCTATCTGAGGGACTGCTTATCTCCGTACGCTCCCTGCAAGGGTCTTTGCTCTGCGGATTTGAATCGGTTAGTTGTTCCTAGACCCCGGGAGGTACGCCTGGTCCTGGCCTTGACCAGGTGGAATGAGCTCCCGGAAGAGCTAAGGACCCTGACGGAGTTATCACAGTTCTGTAGGGCCTGCAAGACAGAGCTCTTCTACCAGGCATTTGGTTAAGGCCAGGCTAGGAAGAACGGGTCCCTCCCAATATAGGCCGGAGATCACCAGTAGACCCCCCCCCCAGGTGAGCGCGGCAATAGCTGTTATTCAGGGTGGGAGAAAGGGGAGGTTTTAGATTGTTTTTTTGTCGTCATTATTGTTTTATGATATTGTCTGTATTTTGATGTGGTTTTTAACTTCTGTAAACCGTCACGAACCAGCTGGGTCTCGGAATGGTGGTCAACCAATACAAAATATAAATGAATAATTTTTTTTAAATACTTCTTTTAAAAAAGAAAAGCAGGATGCGTGTATCCTGAGAGAGAGATTTATTAATTATTAATTAAAAAACAGCAGAGTACATTTGATGATTTGAGTATTATCATGCGCCAGCTAAGAACGGATACATTGACAGCGTATAAAAATTCAGCAACAGCGAAATTCCCCGTTTTGTTTCAATAGAGCTTTTCGTCCCGCTCGTGCGTAACCGTGTCCCGCTCGCCTTCCCTTGCAGGCCATGGAAATGCAGATCAAGAAGCAGTTCCAGGACACGTGCAAAGTGCAAACCAAGCAGTATAAAGCACTCAAGAACCACCAGCTGGAAGTGACTCCAAAGAGTGAGCACAAAACTATTCTGAAGAGCCTGAAGGATGAGCAGACAAGGAAACTTGCCATCCTGGCAGAGCAGTATGAGCAGAGCATCAATGAGATGATGGCATCGCAAGCGGTAAGGACGGCCTCCGTGCTGCAGAGCCTTTGTGACCTCCTTTCTTCCTGCAAAGCAAGCGAGGGGCTTCTGGGGGTGGTTCACAATAGAGAAAGACCCCGGAAATTGTGGGGGGGGGGGGACCGAGCCAGAGCAAATGGTAACATGAATACTGTAATGCAGGGGTAGTCAAACTGCAGCCCTCCAGATGTCCATGGACTACAATTCCCAGGAGCCCCCTGCCAGCGAACGCTGGCAGGGGGCTCCTGGGAATTGTAGTCCATGGACATCTGGAGGGCCGCAGAAGGCTTATTGGGGCGGAGTTCATGTTTTAATTTTGTAATTTTCTTATTGCCTTTACATGCTGCCTCTCCGGAGACTCGCTCAAGGCAGCGCACAAAGTAAAACCGTGCAATAAAATAATTAAAAAAAAAACACCATAGGCCTGATCAGTAATAAACTACATAATAATAGTAATAAACTCCATTGAAAATAAGCCAGGGTGTGAAATAGCATGGGACAGCCTAGAAAAATGTTTATAAAATAGTCCTGCGGGTAGGAGATAATAAAAAGACCAATTTTTTAAAAGAAAGATAAATTCCCTTATTTGCAACCTTGGTAAAAAGAAACAGTTTTGGCCTGGTGCCTAGAAGAGAATAAGATAGGTGCCAGGTGAGCTTCACCTGGGAGGGCATTCCAAAGGCAGGGAGCCACCACTGAAAAAGCCCTGCCGCTGGTTGCCACACACACACATACACCCCTTACATCCACAGGGCTTAAGATCTTTATGATAGAATCATAGAACCATAGAGTTGGAAGGGGCCACGCAGGCCATCTAGTCCAACCCCCTGCTCAAAGCAGGATCAGCCCAAAGCATCCTAAAGCATCCAAGAAAAGTGTGTATCCAACCTTTGCTTGAAGACTGCCAGTGAGGGGGGGAGCTCACCACCTCCTTAGGCAGCCTATTCCACTGCTGAGCTACTCTGAAAATTTTTGTCCTGATATCTAGCCTTAGATATCACCATAGTTGCTGGGAGAGTGAAACAAGGAATATTTGTGGACGGTCAGTGATAGATCATGTGTGTGTGTTTTTAAGTACTAAGGACTGAAGGAATTGTCTGGGCAGAAATTGCCCGAGGAAAGGGGTGATAATTAGGACAGTGCTGACCGCCAAACTACACATTATGAATTTTGGCAACACCCCTTTTCTTGCAGTCACAAAAGTGCTGCACTGTTTAAAGTCCACAGAGGCTCGATTAATCTCAGGAGAACGGCATCGGGGGAAGAAGGGCTCCTCCTTTCCCTACCTCAAACAGGTCTATGGCAGGGGTAGTCAACCTGGCTCATGGGAATTGTAGTCCATGAACATCTGGAGGACCACAGGTTGACTACCCCTGGTCTACGGAACTGGAGAATTCCTTTTTCCACAGGTGCGGAAAGCAATTCAGGTGCATGGAAGCCAGATCCGGCTCATCAAAATTTCATCATTAGTTTGGCCCTGGGATGCAGCAGCTTTTAGAGAGAGAAGCAGAAAAGAAAGAAACCCGAGGAAAAGGCAGACGAAAGAAACAGGGAATTGAGGGAGCTGAGGGCCAGCCGACGTGAGAGGGCATTTTAAACCAAAGGCAAATTGGCTAAAGTGACAGAGCCATGCAGAGGCATGAAACTGAAGAAAGGGGGGCCTGAGGAAAGGAAAGACCTACTGCTTGCAATGGGCTTTTTTGCTAGTATAAAATACAATGTTAAAAATAACAGCCGCCATCCCCACGCTTAATTTCTCCCATCTGCCATTTTTCCGAGTAAGATATTAAGCACTAGAGCATTTGGAGAAGTCAGCACATGCCCCTACCTTCTGCCTGTGGTCTGCCGGTCACCGATTTTCTTGCTTTGCTGTTGCGCATGTGCAAAACTCGGTCGCAGCCCGACCTCAGGCTGACTCCGGCCACTACAAAGCCCCCTTTTCTTCTCGTGTTCTTACAGCTGCGGCTGGACGAGGCTCAGGAAGCAGAATGCCAGGCCTTGCGGCTGCAGCTTCAGCAGGAGATGGAGCTGCTCAATGCCTACCAGAGCAAAATCAAGATGCAGACGGAAGCACAGCATGAACGGGAGCTCCAGAAGCTGGAGCAGAGGGTGTCGTTGCGCAGGGCACATCTTGAGCAAAAGGTATGTCGGGGTGGATGGTAAGTTCAGCTGTCGCTTGCAAGCCAGCAAGATAGGAGAGCTGTAGGGTAAAGAAAATTATCCATGTAGAGCAGCTGTTCTCAACCTTTTGGGGGCCGCGACCCCAACGTCAGCGGTGGCACACATGTGGGGTGTGTCTGTGCAGGCGCACGACAATCAAGGTGGTGTGGAGACAGCCAGTGCCATGGCTGCTGCCCGCCACCACCGCCGCCCGCCACCACCCGCCGCCACAGCCAACAACAGGGTGACCCCGCAGAGGGGGCTAAGCATCCCCAAATGGAGCCGCGACCCCAAGGTTGAGAACCACTGATGTAGAGGATACAGATGCATACAAGACATCTTTTAGTATTCATTGCCCTCGGAAGAGGAGGAGCATTTGTGTTTCCTGAAGGCATTGGAAGTTCCTAAGGCCAGCCTGATAGGAAGTCAACGTCTTGTAAGGAGAAGTCCGGGAGCTACCCAGAGTGTTAATTTTTAATGGGTTTTAATGGGGTTATACTGGTTTTTATTGTTTTATTGTGAACTGCCGCGAGTCTGAATGGAACGCGGTGGTGAATGAATGAATGAATGAATGAATGAATGAATGAATGCCAGTTGCATGGCCTCCCCCCCTTGGCTTCTCCCTGCCTGACAGGCCCTTCAGCTGTCTCCATTGGTCTGCACAGCAAGGCGCAGTTACCAGTGGGCCTTGTGTGGCCAAGCAAAAGTTAGCACCAGTGGACCGAACCAGGGGGTGCCAAGTCCAGGCACTGTGCCTCACTGTCTACTCACCTGTCAGGGGAGGGGAGACCCCCGGCCGCCGGCACACTGACTTTTCCCAGTCGCCACAATGGCCAATGTGCTCCTCCTTCAGCCCACTATCCAATGCTCATTTCATCAACTGCCTTCTCCTAATCAGTGAAGCATATTCAATACCATAAATGGCAACAAGGCTAGAGAAGCAAGCCAGTGGAGGTCCTTCACCTAGTCACTGCTACTTGTCTCCAAATTCCACCCCCCCCCCTTCTACCATTGTGTACCATGTGGATTCTGCTAATGCAGCGGTTCTGAACCGCTCTAACCTGACGAGCCCAACTGTGGCGGCAGCGGGGTTAGCGTGCCTTCACTTGCACGCAAGCACACAACTATCGGAGCGGCATGGAGGCGAACATTTCCATGGCTCCTCCGGCACTGGCCGCTGCTACTGTCAACCGCCACCACCTGCTACCGTCACCCCCCAGAGCCTATGATCTGCTCCGAGGTGACAGCAGCCAGAAGCAGCGGTGGGCAGCGGCAGGCAATTGCGGCAGGCAGTGGTGGCAGCGGACGGCAGCAGAGGAGCCATGGCAATGGCTGCCTCCACGCCGCCCCGACTGTTGTTGCCATGGCTCCACCGCCGCCACTCCCTGCCGCCCACCGCCGCCCGCTGTCATCGCCTACCGCCACCCGCTGCCACTTCCGGCCGCCACCCGCCGCCGCCACCTTGGTAGCAGCCAACCTGAAGACCCCCGCAGAAGGGGCCAGGCGACCCCAAATGGGGTCGCGACCCCAGGGCTGATAACCCCTGTGCTAATGCCTGTTCTGGTGGTTGGCCCTAGGTCCGCTCCCAGCAGGAAAGAGGCACAATTAATTATTTCATTAATTCCCCGCTTCTGCCCTTTCAGATTGAAGAGGAGCTGGCTGCCCTGCAGAAGGAGCGCAGCGAGAGGATCAAGTTTCTGTTGGAAAGGCAAGAGCGAGAGATTGAAACTTTTGACCTGGAGAGCCTTCGAATGGGCTTTGGAAATTTGGTCACCTTAGAATTCCCTAAGGAGGACTACAGATGAGATTAAATTTCTTTTGCCATTAAAAAAAAAAAATGCAAACAAAAAAAATTATCTCAAATCCCAACATTCCCCCCCACGTTAACGGGTGTGCTCTCTCTCTTTCTGTCTCTCTTACTGACATCACGTCGGACTTAGTGCCTGTATATTCTTACTCCATCAGGGGCCCCCCCCTTCCCGCCAGGCGTCATGCTCCAGATGCGGACCACGCTCGGCAGATTCTCGAGTCTCATAGTGTCTCACCGTATTGACGTCTCTGTGCAATGATTTTTTTTTTCTAAAAAAAAGAAAAAGAAAAGAAAAGAAATATATATGTTTCAGTGAAAACTTTGGAGACAATTCTAACGAATCAAAAAAAAAAAAAGTGGATGTATGTTTGCTCAAAAGCAATCACTTCATTTTTTTTGCCACCAACCAATGAAAGTACAAGCAAAAAAAAAAAAGTAATTTTTTTTAAAAAAAGAAGTCAGTCCCTAGGGGGAGAGAGATGGATATCGCAGCCTTACCTTAATCAGCTGCTGCATAACTTTTTAGTTTTTAATTTTCTTCTTCTTCTTCTTCTTCTTCTTCTTCTTTTTTTTTTTGGTATTTATTCATCAGGAATAATTAAATAAAAAATAATAAAAAATTTTATTAAGAGATTGAGAAATTTGATACATTTTACAGAAAAAAAATTATGAATTCTGAATTGTGCTGTACATATCAGTGGTGGACATATTATTACTTTGGGGGGAGGGGAGGGGGGCTGGGGGGGGCAGGGGGAGAGCGTGATTTTTTGAAAAGGGCCAGGCCAGGCCAGGTGGGTTTTTGGCCATGGTCTTTGGCACATTCTTGATTGTATCATAATCATTTTCTGCTGTAGCAGAGGATGTGAATACACTTAAAAAAAAACAAACAAAAAAACAAACAAAAAAAAACAGAAGCCCAGAGGATCCCAGGAGCACAAATTGGGCCTTGTCAAATTGTGTATTTTGTGTATAGAAGGAAATTTAAGGAGAAATTTACTTATTTTCATATTGTATTTTAACTGTTTCTCTGATCAAAAGTTTTTTTACTACCTGCCTCCTTGTCCCCCCCCCTTCCCAGGCCACTCCAATCCCACCCCCCACCCCCTTTTCCAAGTCAGTCTTTGGAGCTCCACAGCCGTCCCCCAGTCACATCACCCGGATCTTTCCTCTCCCCTCCCTCCCCCCTCCCTCCCCCTGCCCTTCCCCATCCCCCTTCTTCCATCTTTGGTTCCCCGCCCTGACGTTGCCCCCTCCTCCCCGACCCCGATGATCTTGGTCATAAATATTGCATTATTCACACTTTCAAACTGTGTATTTTCTTACAATAAAAAGGTTAAAAAAAAGGCTTTACTTCTTTTGCATGCACTTTAAAAAAAAAATAATCAAAAACGTCAAAAAAAAAACCTTTTTCAGGTTCAAAGGAAGAGCATGATAACTGTCAGAGCTTTTAATTATATTTGTAAATAAAAGTGTTCCTCACGAAGCCTTGCTGTCTCATTGTAGAGGGGGAGCAGCCCTTCCCCCGAGCCGCCCCACCCCACCCCGTTCCGTGCACGGGGGCACGTGCGGGCCGCCATCTTCTTTGAGAGTTTCTAACAAACCCTGTCGACGAATCTCATCTGCCACAAGACACGGATCTTCCGCTTTGGGCCGGTTGCCGGTTGCTGCCACTCACGCAAACCGAGGACTGAAATTCCGCCAAGCTTGTGGCTTGGCCAAGAGGAAAGAGGGCGGCAGGACAGGGCCGAAGCATCCGTCTGTGTACAGAAGGGGCTCGTAAAACTTATCGTGCTCACGGCTTCTCGGGGAGCGTTGGAATGGCTTCAGCTGTGCTCGGGAACACACTTTGGAAACTCCATGGGGTGACTTAACAGGTGATTCAAACATTTTTCCCTCTCCGGTTCTAAAATACAAACAGGCCTGCCGCAGAAACCGGTTGTGACTGCTTGGCTGCTGTCTCCGAGATCCCCAAAGGACGTCTTCCCCTTCGTCAAAGCAGATTTGCTATATTTTTTAAAAATCCATTTTATTATTAAAGTAATTATTATTATTTCACCTTCCCCCTCTTGGTTTCCACAAGGTGTGTTGGGTACTAGCCCGGTCTTTGAAAGAGGAATATTGTCTGGCTGTAACTCTGTTCAGATCCCTTCTCACCACCACTGTAGTTGCTTTGTTTCATTTCCTTGCTCATCTCCATTTTTACCTCCTCTTCCCGCCTGCCCCCAAAAGGGCTCTCGCAGCAGTGCAAGACGAGAACAGTTGTATATTTTCCAGTTCTCATCATGCCGAGGAAGCAATATTCATTCTGCCGTCCCTCCCCTCGGAGGATTTATGAAGCCAATAATATCATAGACAATTATCCTACGCCACTCCCTGCAGCGAATTCTTTTTTTAGCTGGCCACCCAATTGTTTTTGGCTGTCTGCTGTTTTGTCAGGTTGTAAAACTTCCGCAGCAGAGGCTGGATTAGCCTAAATCTAGTCAGCTGGCAGAGACTCTTGTGGTGCAGTGTTGTAAGGCAGGCGACATGCTGTCTGAAGCTCTGACCATGAGGCTGGGAGTTCGATCCCAGCAGCCGGCTCAAGGTTGACCTTCCGAAGTCGGTAAAATGAGTACTCAGTTTGCTGGGGGATAAAACAGTAATGACTGGGGAAGGGAATGGAAAACCACCCTGTATTGAGTCTGCCATGAAAACACTAGAGGGCATCACCCCAAGGGTTAGACATGGCCCGGTGCTTGCACAGGGGATACCTTTACCTTTACCATTAGTTAGCTGGCAGAGAGAAAGGCCAAGATTCTCCGGATTCATTTATGGATTGTACCGCAGGTACCATCCAGTCACCAGTAGAAGTCTGTTGAGCAAGGCTCAAACCCGGCAACTCCTTCAGAGTGGTGTAGCGGTGAAGAGTGTTGGTCTCTAATCTGGAGAACCAAGTTTGATTCCCCACTCCTCCACGTGCAGCCAGCTGAGTGACTTTGGGCCTCTCATTCTCCCAGCGCTCTCTCAGCCTCACCTACCTCACAAGGGGTTTGTTGTGGGGAGAGGACGGGTAGGTGTAGTTTGGTGAGAGCCAGTTTGGTGTAGTGGTTAGGAGTGCGGACTTCTAATCTGGCAGGCCGGGTTTGATTCTGCGCTCTCCCACGTGCAGCCAGCTGGGTGACCTTGGGCTCGCCGCGGCACTGAGAAAGCTGTTCTGACCGAGCAGGAATATCAGGGCTCTCTCAGCCTTATCTTCCTTACAGGGTGTCTGTTGTGGGGAGAGGAAAGGGAAGGTGAATGCAAGCCTCTTTGAGACTCCTTCAGGTAGAGAAAAGCAGCATATAAGAACCAACTCTTCTGGGCACTTTGACTCCTTTGGGTAATAAAGAGGTAGGTCAACCCCCCCCCCTGCCCTCCCCCCAGCTCTTAAAGACCTGCCAGGTCTCTAGCGTATAAGCTTGTGAGAGTTTAAAAAAAAAACCTTTCCCTGTCCGATAGGAACAAAGGGAGATTTTACTTTCAAACTTTGTTGGATCTTCAAGGTGCTGCTGAACTTAAATCCTTCTTTTCTGCTGTGGGCCCACACGGCTACCCACCTGAAACCATTGGGTCTAAATTTAACATTCTCATGCCAGCTTTCTTCTAAGGAAGTCTGGATCATCTCCCTCGTTTCATTCCTATAATAATGCCCCGTTAGATAGGTTAGGCTGAGAGAAGAGACTGATTTGCCCAAGATCATAGAATAACAGTGTTGGAAGGGACTTCCTGGGTCATCAACCCCTGCACTATGCAGGACACTCACAACCCTATCGCTCATCCACTGTCACCTATCACCCCCTTTGCCTTCACAGAATCAGCCTCTCCGTCAGATGGCTATCCAGCCTCTGTTTAAATATTTCCAAAGATGGGGAACGTACCACCTCTCGAGGAAGCCTGTTCCACTGAGGAACCTCTCTAACTGTCAGGAACGTCTTCCGGATGTTTAGACAGAATTTCTTTTGAATTAATTTCATCCCATTGGTTCTGGTCCATCCCTCGGGGGCAAGAGAGAACAACTCTGCTCCATAAAATAATTATGCAGCAAGTTTTGTGGCTGAGTTGGGATTTGAACTGGGGTCTCCCAGATCCGACCGAAAGGATCCCCTGCCCGCAGCCCTATGGATTTCCGCTTTCTTCTCCTTTGCATCTCTCATTCCTTCCATACCTTCTTGAGCACTGCTGGTTTGAACGGCAGGACGATAAAAGGGTGCTCTTCCTGTTTGGCTGTTTTAATTGTAGCCATCTTTCCCCCCAAAACAAAACATTCTTTACCATGTGGACGTCAGAAGAACTGTTTATTTTTAAATCTTGTGAAACCAATGTGAGTCCTGCAAAAAAAAAAAAGAAAGATTCCATCAGTAGTACAATTCAGTAGGGGGAAAAATGTGGGTCCCCACCTATGTAACTTCAAAAGTGGGAATAAACAGAGACCATTTGTGGACTCTCAGACTAGCTGCCACAGCTGGGAAAAGGTGGCTGGAACTCTATTTGAGTGCATGCTAACTGCAAAACGGAAATATATAGTGTTTCAGGGCAAGGCAGAATAGAAAGTTTCACAGATCACTGTTTTTGCCTTTTCCCTAATTTTTGGATATGAGGAAGAAGAGCCTCTGATGACGGCTTCAGGAGGATTGGCCGGGTCCTGTGTGTTTATGCGTCCCCCGCTCGCTGATGCGCACCGGCAGAATAACTACGCCATGGATACTCGCAATGATTCCGCTTTGTCCTGATCCTTTGTCGCTTTTGTCAATTGTATCGGTGAATGTCTGGCACTTGTGGTTTCTTGATCCAACACTTTTCGGAAGCATGCTTTCTTGGCAGCGACTCGGCCTGTGAGGGAAATGAGCTGCGGTTTTCGTGCCGCGACTTTTGAGGCATGCAAGCATGGCCTTCTGACTGAAGTTTCTCTTCCTGGTGTTTCTAGCTGCCTTTTAAAAACAGAGGCGGGGGGAACAGCTTGGAGTACAATGTGGATGATCCTATTTAAAAAGCAAGAGTCTCTGTTATCCTGAAATATCCCTCCCTCTTATTCCGTTCCTGTCTGACCAGATGAAGCTATCACGATCACAGCCTGAAGAATATAAGTATTTACATTGACTGAACTGTAAAGTGTTTGCTTTCTTTTTACAGGTCTCATTCTCCCCCCTTGTAACTGGGATGCTGCTATGTGTGGGTTTGGGAGACAGGAGCGCTTTTGACAATGTGGGCAGGGAAGGGCTGGGGTATCTTGAATTTTTCAATATTGTACTCTTCCCCAACCACCAGTTGTTTGTTTGTTTGAGTGTAGATAGATAGAAATTTTATTTGGTAATAAAATGTATAGTAGATTTTTTAAAACTGCAGCAGAAATAGCTTTGAGCCTGAAACAAGATTTTCGTATTTCATTTTTCATGGCGGATCCTACCAGCTCCACGAACTCTACATCCTATTGAACAAAATTTAGCAACAGGTTTAGTGATTTGGGGGGATTCATCAGACAGTAATTTATTGATAATGTCTGTGTTATGTGTTACAGTTTGTCCTGACTCTTGCTTTACAAAGAGACGGATGAACTCAGCTCGGCCCTCGGCGTAGAAAGGACAGTACAGAAAAACGTGTTCAGGATCTTGTACCTGGCCAGAATTACAGGGACCTGTTCCCTCAGGGAAGGGGATCCCTTTATACCTCCCTTCCAATAATGCTGAGGGTAGCGCCATGCACCTAGCCAGGGTAAAGGCTCTTCTGTGAGTATTACTTTCCAGAGTAAAAAGAAATGAGGCGGGGAAAAGAATATCTCTGTTACTGAGCGGTGACCTAAAGATGGGGGAGCTAGAAAGGTCTGCTTGCCGCTCAGTATCTTGAATTCTTTCTTTTATCATTTTTTTAGCTGAGTCCATTCCTGCCCAAAATAAAGTGTTTAGGTGTAAAACAGCACAATATAGTCCCTCGGTCTCTTAGCCCTAATTTAGACATTTTTGACCTTGTTTTCTGTAGCAGGGATTTCGCTTCAGGGGCTTGGGAGCCATGTGTAGATCATCAACTGGCCACCAGTAACTCTTCAGAACACCGTTCTCCAACACGGCACCTGCCTCGTGCCCCAGGAAAGTAGGCACGGCTGTCGTCCTGTAGAGCAGGGGTAGTCAACCTGTGGTCCTCCAGATGTTCATGGACTACAATTCCCTTGAGTCCCTGCCAGCGTTTTCTGGCAGGGGCTCATGGGAATTGTAGTCCATGAACATCTGGAGGACCACAGATTGACTACCCCTGCTGTAGAGCTCATAGTTGGCAGTGAGTTCCCACCCTGAAACACCCGATGCCAGAAGAACAGGTAAGCTCCAGGTGTCCTCCTGCCATGCAGGGAAGGAAACGGGATTGTTTTGGCTGACGGCAATGGTGGGCGTGCCTCTCCATGAACCGCAGGGTGAGCATCACTTTTCTATAGCATAAGGAAACCTGATACGAGCTGTGGGCCACTGAAGGTCAAGACCCTGCTATTGCTGCCATAGAGGCTGGTCTATTGTAAGTACGCAGGCTAGGGAAGGCCAAACCTGATGAGGTTCTTTTTGTCCTTCTGCCAACAGCTGCCGCCATTCTTCCTTGCTGCTCTCGTTGCTCACGGAGAGGCAAAGGAGAAGCCAAAGGGCCAGGGAGCTCCAGGAAGCTGGCACCACACACCCCTTGCTGGGCACAGGTCTGAAAGCGCCAACTCCTGTTCCCAGCCCAACCTCGGATTGTTGAACAGAACGGCCCACCCCACTCCTCAAAAAGCCACACCGCAGAATTGTTTGTTTATGGACTAGAAACTTAAGCAGATTCTGTTCTGCGGTTAGTGGGCCCACTGCCTGTGCTCAGATTTTAATTCTGTGTCAGTGAGTCTGTAGCTGTAGATGCCCAGTCTCCCTTCGCCTGTTTTGTCCCTGCAGCAGCCTGGTGAGGCTCACCTGAAAGAATGGATGCATTTGTAACATCCAACCTAAGTGTGAATGGTTATTATTTTCAAGTTTTCTGCCTGCAAGGGATGCCTTTCCCACAGCATCTTGTGCACTTGGAGAATTCCTGAGCATCAGTCAATTGTACCTTTGGGTGTCGCTCAGGAATCTGGGATACGCAGCCCCCTTGCACCCTGTTCACGGTGGGTCTTGCCATCATTTTTATTGTCTGGGAGTGCATTTGGCCATGTTGCATTGGAGGGGAAGATCCACCCTGGTGGGTAAGTAAGCGCATCTGTGGGGAAGCTGATCTTTTCGCTATGGAGCCCCAGTAAATTTCCAGGGTCCCCATGGATGATGTGTAAAAACCACAGTGTAGGTTTAAAAAATGATCTGGGTCTCAGACCTGAATTGCAATTGCAGTTTCAGAGCATCGGAAGATCATTTTCTCTCTGAATGCTTGGGGCCACTTGGCAGCATATCAAGTGCTTGCTCTCAGATTCCAAGAAGAAACCATCAAATTGGAAAATTTTAAACAGAGGCTGGGTAGCCATATAACGGAGAGGCTGATTCTGTGAAGGTTCAAGGGGGTGGCAGGTGACAGTGGATGAGCAATAGGGTTGTGAGTGTCCTGCATAGTGCAGGGGGTTGGACTAGATGACCCAGGAGGTCCCTTCCAACTCTATGATTCTGCGTTTCAAATCTCTTCTCCTCTTCTCATCTACAGGCACCAGAGGATGCAACAGGGTCATTGCCATGGAACTCACACACGAGAGCTGAAAACAACCTGAAGAAAAAGTGCTTTGCCCCCTTTATAGGGTTTTATCGTTTGGAAATGGACACTGGGCAAAGAGCATCCCATTAAACTTCTGTTAAATGGGCAGGATATTTTTTTTCTCCTCCAGGTTGTTGACTTGCAATAAAGCAGCTTCCTTTATTTTTCATCCTTAAACCCCAGAGTAGTTTAAGGATTCGTGGGGCCCCATAGCACCGGAGCCAGTTTAATGATTTGCGAGGCCCTAGCAGAATAAAACTGCAGCAGGAGCAGCCAGACTGGGGGCAGAAGGGACCCCACAGTGGAAAGGGGTGTCATTCTGAATGCCCTTAAAGAGGGAAACGGTGTGGGGGGGAGGTGAGAGGCTATGCCCCAGATCCATGGGGGGGAAAGGCATAGCGCGGGGCCCATAGCAAGTGCTACATGGATAAACTGTCTCTGCTTAAACCAATCCTGCAACATAAGTCACATTTTATGGGGAAATGTTTTGAGCATTTAACAAACTTGAAAGCCAGAGAAGCGGGTTATTGCGAAAAAATTATATTGTTATCAAAGGACTTATCCTGGAATTTCTGCTTCCCAGGAGGCTACACATTCAAAGCTCCCTGCAGAAATCGGCTGAGGACACAACGGAGCCCAAGAGATGGATACACACTATGTGGGGATACTTTCCACTTCACAAATGCCTTCTGAATGCAGCTCGAGTGATTCCAGTTGTGAAATAGGTAGAGAGGGCAAAATCTTTCTGACGCTGCAAGGATTGTCCACTGGACATGTCGCATATGGCGGAGCAGAGAAAAAGAGAGAAAGAAGGGACTTTTGTGGCCAGGTGGGATCTGAATTCTAGGCTGTCCTCTATTTTACGTTCAGCTGCTCGTAGATCTTTGGTACGAAGCAATCCCATTCGGCCAGGTAGCACACGCCCGCCACAGGGGCCCCCAGCTTGTACTTCTTGCGGAAAGACGCAGCTCGGAAATTTTCCCGCTTGGCAGCAGAGGTGTTATTCAAGACCGGTTCATCGCAGGTCAGTCGCTGGGGCTGTTCGTAGACCAGCCATACGTACCGGTGGAGTCCTGCAGGAATAAAAAATGCAATACAAGATTCTGAGGAAGCCCAAATCAAAACTACTCATTTTCTTTACGGGGAATTTTCGGTTAGCATAGGAAATAGGGAAAGTTAAAACAGTGTTTTCTCTACCTGAAGGAGTCTCAAAGCAGCCGACCCTTTCCTCTCCCCACCACAGACACCCTGTGAGGGAGGTGAGGCTGAGAGAGCCCTGAGATTACTGCTCGGTCAGAACAGTTTTATCAGTGCTGTGGTGAGCCCAAGGTCACCAACCTCGCTGTCTGTGGAGGAGGAGCAGGGAATCAAATGTGGCTCAACCAATTAGAAGTTGGCACTCCTAACCACTACACCAAGCTGTGAGTGGAGCTACAGACAAACCAAGGTTTAGACTCTGAAGTGAGAACTCCTACAATCTGTTAAAGCAGGGCTAGTCAACCTGTGGTCCTCCAGATGTGCGTGGACTACAATTCCCATGAGCCCCTGCCAGCGAACGCTGGCAGGGGCTCATGGGAATTGTAGTCCATGAACATCTGGAGGACCACAGGTTGACTACCCCTGTGTTAAAGGGGGAAGGTCATCCCTTTTATGCCCTACGTGTGACCAATTCGAAGCATCAAGTTGAGGGGAAGTGAATGCAAGCTGGGTCTTGGTTGAACCCAGCAAGTCAACTTGTAGGAGAACCATCTGTAAATGCATAGGGTGCAGAGAAAAGAGGCTAAGAGCAGAGGAAGACTGGCCATTATAGCTACCAGGAAAATCCTGGTGGTCGGACACATTGTTCAAACAAGCGCTTGAGCCACGTCACGGCTAGAAGAGTGGGTCCTAGCCTGGGCAAGCTGTACATGGCATGCGGATGGACGCCCTCCAGGCCAGATAAGCTGGACACAGTGCATAGACAGAGGCATCCAGACAAGCCCTGTGAGGTGTGATCCTCACCACCCAGCAGGCTGTCTCTCTCTCTCTCTCTCTCTCTCTCTCCGCGGGGAGGGGGGTGAAATAGACTGTTTCTCCTCCTAGTCTGCCCCTGATTAAGACCACTCTTGAACTTTTCCCCCCTTCCCACCCTCTTCTTGCCTTCCAGCATCTGGAGCGATAAGGCATTCTGGAGGACTTGGAAGCTTGCAGACTGTTTCACGCAATTGGTATTGGTCGCAGGAGGTGGGATGAGATGACTTTTGTTTTTGGATTTGGCTCCAGCTCCGAACCCCTGGGGCCACCAGCAACGTCCTGCCAAAAATAAATCCAGGGGACGTGCCGTATTACGGGGCAAGACTGTACAAGGGGGACAGTATCTAACTCCCAAGGCGGGTGTGAATCTGCCATTGTCCAAGGCCATGCTGCAGTTGCCAAAGCATACCTCTCTGCAGAAAAGAGCCATTCAGGCTGCAGGGGAACGCATGCCAAGGCATTCCCCAGCCCTGAGCCTGGGAGGGTGAACACCAGCATTCTGCAGGCTTATCTTTCAACAGGGCTGTTGTATAGTTAAGAATGCCTCTGTAGGCATTTGGGGCGGGGTAATTCGAACCCGGCCCTGACCTGGGTGGTCCAGGCTAGCCTGATCTTGCCAGGTCCTGGGGAGGGGTCGTTTTGACAAATATCCTCACACTTGTGAGAGCCAAGGACCAGAGCATACCATTATTTGTATTTCGAACCGTGGGATAATAAGGAATTATTCATTGAATGGAAGTCCTTAGAGAGCATACCATTATCATGTAAAAAGACGACATAACCACTGATGAAAAATAATCACTGAAAACGAAACACATCTAGACACCGTTTTGGTTTGGTCCTTACCGATAAAGAGAAGAACAATGTTTGTCGTTTTGGAAAATTCGGTCAGTTCTCGGGTGGGAGACTAGCGACGGACGCCAGGGTTTGCTACCCCCCTTGACGTCTCTTGCCTTGAGAACCCTGCCGGGTTGCTATGACTTGATCGTGCTTTCCACCGGCGATTCAAATGCAAGTTGTAATGATCTATTTTGTGCTTCCCAGCAGCGATCAGCCAAATTGTCCTCATGGCCACAGAGGAGTAGAGGATCTCTGGCCACGGCTGGCCGGCCAGCTACAGTGCTCTAGAATGGGTAGTCAACCTGTGCTCCTCCAGATGTCCATGGACTACAATTCCCATGAGCCCCTGCCAGCAACCGCTGGCAGTGGCTCATGGGAATTGTAGTCCATGGACATCTGGAGGACCACAGGTTGACTACCCCTGCTCTAGAAGTAGAGGGTAGGAAGGAAGGCCTGCGGGAGAATTGGGGGTGGGGGCTAGGATGCCAGAACGCAAGAGGAGAAAGGAAACGGGGAGAGGGGAGACTTGCAAGCAAGCAGGACGCCTGAAATCCGGGTCGTGACTTTTAATCAAGCAGCCAGATGTTTGACTGCAGGTCTCTCATCGTACTTCTACGTTGCTAGTGCTGGAGCCTGGCCCTGCCACAGAGTTGCCAGCTGGGGAATAAGACAGATGCAAAGGCTCTGTGCTGGTACACGTGATCAATTCTGGTGAAACAGGAAGTTGGGGGCGATGCTCTAGGAGCAGATGGCAAGGGGTGGGGCTCCAGGTGGGCATGTTCGAAGCTATGCTTCCCAACATTATTCTGCACAATTGCACCCCTTCTGGGGTTTCTCAAAGCCTGCAGACTGTTTCAAGGGTTTCTCAACTGTCAAAAAGTTGAGAAAGGCTGGCTTACACAAGTACGGACGGATGACTTCCATCCCATGCCATTGCATCTGAGGAAGTGTGCATGCACACACAATCTCATGCCTTGAATAAAACTTGGTTGGTCGTAAAGGTGCCCCTGGACTCGAAATCTGTTCAGCTGCTCCAGACCAACACGGCTACCCACTTGAGCCTCTCTCTTTGGGTTCAGGAGGACAACTGGGAGCTGAGCCTGGGGTTATCAGGCCTGTCAAAGTCCATGCCTTTGTGGGGCTGCTTCAGACTTTACCTGGGCTGGTTCTGGGGCTCCTGCCCTGTGCAGCAAGAGAGGTGAGCTACAAGTTACCTTTGCTTCCTTCCTACACATCAGTTCAAATCAGTGTGATGCATGCTGGGAAAAACTCCCCTCCCCCACCCCCACCCACACACTGTTTGTGTGACCTGAAATGGTCGCAGGGAGGTGTTATTTGGTCGGTTGACAAAACCCAGGCGTTCCCTAGGATACGGATGCCTTGTCAGCGCACAGGGCTATCATGTTCCCTCACGAAAAAGAGCCTGAAGCAACTCTGTCAGGCAAAAAGTTAAGAAGCTGCTGGGGCAAAAGAAAAACTCCTCCCTCTTTCCCTGAACCTGGTTTGGACAGCGTTCAGAGTTGATCCAAAGCAGCTTTGCCAAGCTAATTCCTCCATAGCCTCCCCACCCCAAAATCAATCAACACACACCCTTCCTGCTTGCTTTCTGAGTGCCAGGACTGGTCTTGAACGCCATGTCCCTGCCAGGCAGCTCCGGCTTCACTGCCCTTCCATGTAGAGTGCCTTATTATTATTATTATTATTATTATTATTATTATTATTATTATTAGGATTATTATTATTATTAGGCTTATTGCCGGCCACTCTCATCTCTGGCTCTTGGCGGGTTACAAATTCATCCAAAATTAAAAACCCCATTAAAACCATATCGGACGTATACATATACATATCAGACTCCAACAATAAAAACTGTAACGGAGAAACCACTCTAACCCCACCAAGAACTAATATAGGGATGTGAGGAGGAACGCAGATCTTCAATAAGTGTATGCAGATCTGCATTCAATAAGTGTATGCCCGTCAGATCTTCCTTGCCAGGCTGGCCTCAACCATAGACCTGGCGGAAGAGCTCTGTTTTGCAGGCCCTGCAGAAAGCCGAAATCTTCTTCTAAATACTCAGAGAAAGAGCAGACCCACTGCCCAGTCACCAGCCAGGGACCAGCTGAGTCAGAGAGCCATGAAAACAAGACCCTGTAATGTCAGAGCAGTGCCCTGGCAAGCCAGCCCCGCTTGAACCAAACATCCCTTTACCAACTGCATGTTTAAGAAATCCAAAGACACAGTGATATTCGTAGTGCCTTGCTGCTCTCTCCACCCGCTCCTGTCTTGTGTGGAGCAAAAAAAATAAACAATTTTCAGTGACCAGGAGGTCTGAATTCTTGTGCCTGAGAAGGAACTGAAGTTTGTTTGCTCTGTTTTAGAATCCCGGTTTATGAGACATGGAAATGCTAATTTGTCTAGAGCCATGCAGTTGGACATCATGGGTGAGTGGAGTTCAGTTGTGCATTCTAGGCAAGGAGGGTGGAGCGCGGACCCAGCCATGTTCACGTTTGTCACGGCAAGGTGGAATTTAATTCTGGCGTATCCTGGAGTCTGCATGCAGCCAGTGTGTGTGCAGAACTGCTGAGGTGCATGCGCACAGGATTAGCCACTGATGTACATCTCCCAATCTAACATGGGGAAGTAATCCATCTAACCAGGGTTCCCCTTGTGACACTGAGGCAGTTGCACAGCTGGAGGCCTATCTGTAGCTCAATGCAGATCAGCTGCCTCCTTACACAGAAAACCCGTCTCTGGAGCTTCCACAGGCCTCAGCCTGCCAGTAGGGATCAAGGGACCACTGAGCTCAGAGAGAGAGAAATTATTTTTAAGGCACACCATGGATTACCTACCTGTGCCTTTAGAAGGTGCCGATCCCACGTATTCTGACAGGGTATAGCCACTGCTGATGTCACTGCCCTTCATGTTGGTTACCAGGAAATGGTGCCATTCTCTAAAGCCATAAAATGGGGAAATATGAGCATTCAGACTTCAACAGAGGAATTCAGTTTTCCCATTAGTCTCCCATCACATGTGCCAGTCTGAAATTCATCACACTCATAGGGGGAGCGTCATTTGTGATAGGTTCGAGTTTCCACGGCGGCAGCATGAAGCTAGTAGAATGCATTGCTTCAGATTGCAGGTGGGAGACACCAATATTATTATTTCCACAATTAAGGAAAATAAACACCTTCCTGTAAGTAGAAAGTTAGCACATCAGGAAGAAAGGTTGTGCTAGTTTTCTACTTGCAGGGAGTTAAACAAACGAGCAAGGTGAAGCAACAAGAATCCACTCAACCGCTTTGGTTTTATGTGTAGATGGGGGAGATCCCTGAATCTTGAGAGGCCTATCTATGGTGACACAGATTCAATTTCTGTACAGTTAAGAACCTAACACTGGCCACTGTCTCTGCAATGGATATCACCAGGCTCTCAGTCTCCTGCCTCTATAACAGAACACACATCCCAACCTCAGGATCATCAAAGTCCATCCGAAATATTATTGTGAGTTCTTTGGCAACGGAACCCAAGAATTCTGCAAAGACTAGTTTCAATCAATACAAAAAGTTCTGAAAATGATCAGCAAAATTCATTACGTGTACTCTCCCCTGTACATCCCCCAACAAGTACAGACACTATCTTGAACGGATCCTGTCAATAAAGGGAGGATAAAGAATATAAGACAGAAGTCCCTTGTGTAGCTTGAATGAATGTTGTCATTTCCCCCAAATGTACCGACGGTTGTAATTCCTAAACAACCATAGCAGCGCTTACACGGAGTGAAATGATGCTCATGGTAAGGCTTCCTTTAGAGAAGTTCTATACTACCCCCTTGCAGGTAAAATATTCCCTCTTAAGGAAAGCCAAACACTCAGACAGAGCCCGTCACAAGATGTAGAGGAAGCAAGTGGGCAAAAAAGCCCCCAAATAATCAAAAGACAGCCAAGTAGGTGTGATCTATTTTGGCTGATTCATCAGCCTCTGCCCCATCATGGAAGAGGGGGACTTGGCCACTGTCACATTGTCCTCCAGGGTTGTAATCCTGCTTAATGCTTGGTTTGTTGTGTGTTCTATACTGTCATTTCTGCATTCTCTGAATCTGGAATCCAGCTTTATGCATCGTCTCTCCTCTACTGCTTTTACTAGATCGGCTGCTGTTAAAGGGCGTGAGATGCCTCAAGCCTCAGCTACAAAGACGGAGCATAAATGCGGTGCATAGCCCCAGCACCTGGGCGTTCTCACCTGAGCTTTGGGTTCGCCCTGCTTGGAACATCCAGGTCTGTAAGGATCAAAGTGTAGAGTTTCTGTGGATCGCAGCCATCCCACTCAATGGATGTTGGACAGTTCTGGACCTGCCAGAGTTAAAAAAAACACAGGTTTCATGAAGGAAAGCATCAGAAATAACCAAAATTTGAGCATCTCATTTTATTTTTTGTAAGATGAAGGTGCAGGCGACTTCAAATTTTAGCAGTGACAGGCCAATGAGCAGTAACCTTTTAATATTTCTCCACTCAAAATGCTCCACTTTCAGCCATTTCCCCATCTATGAGAAGGCAAAATAGCCATTTCCCTCCTGCATGGAGAAAATTAGCTTAGAAAATTCTATATTTAGCCAACCAGTGATAGAAGAGAAGAATATTAAACACTTGTCCCCCCCATCCCCACAGATGGCTCTGATCTAACCGGGAACTTCCTGCAACCAGATTTAAAATCTTCATCATCTGCAACAGGTGTTCTTCCCAGGTGTTTCTTCTGGTTCCTGTTGCCATTTGGGGAACACAGCGTAATCTTGCATGCGGGGACAGGGTGTGATGCCATGCAGCCAGCCATGTACGGCAGGTGTCCCCAACATGGTACCCTGGCACCCATCACCGTCTTCCCTGGTGCCCAGTTTTTTTGGAACATAAGCAGGGCCAGCTTTTGCATCACAAGGTTTCTCATTGGCTACTAGAAATTTGATTGGTGGTGCAGATTTTTTTAAAACACTGCTGCCACCATGGCTGCGTGTCGGTTGGCGGTGGGCACCCATCCTTATACAGGCCCCTGCTACTGCCCATTTTTATAAATGGGCTTTGCCCCTAGTATATTTTATAAATGTGTTAAACATTTATTGGGTGATATGACCGCATATGATCATGTTGACCCCCCTCCCCATGGCCAATGATGGGCCTGATGCGGGTGGAAGGGAAGGGGCCCTGGGTTATGCTTCCCACCCACAGTCTGCATGATCTTGCCACTTTTGGGGTTTCTTGAAGCCTGAAGCATGCTGAGAAAGGCTATATTAGAGGAAATCCATTACCACATAGAGCAGAGTATTCTGTGCTACCTGGATAGGATACAGGGAGATTCCAAAGATGGAGAGTCTTCTGGGAGAGAGAAAAAGGTTGTAAAAGAAGCAGGAAGAAGACCAGGATGCCCTGAGATCTATCAGTCCAACTTCAAAGGGGCAACAATAAAGGATCAGAGAGGGACAAGATGTTTAGGGACCTGACCTGTCTAGCCTAAAGCTACATCACAGCCCGCTCCGAACGCCAAGACAGAGAGAGCGTAATCTGTTTCTCCTCCAACATAAATGAGCCTACATCCGTAGGATTCTGCCGAAGATGTGTTCTTATACTCAGACCACGACAGCCTAGCTCTATGAGAATGCTAGTGGGAGATATACTATTACAGTCAGACAGGCTAGCAAATGAACACGCAAGTTTTGTTTGGCCCACCAGAAGAGCCTGCGAGGGGGGAACGACTTAGTAGCGCAATCCAGATGGCTTCCTTCAAGTTGTACAAACAACACTGAGAGGAAATAATAGCGTCACAGTCACTGGCCAATCTGGCCTGAAGGGAAATTCCTTCCGGACTCAAAATGTGGTGGTAATTAAGAGCAGCTGTGTAAGATGGTTTTGGAATATCTGATTTGGTTGTGTTATGGTCCCCATGGTAAAAACAGAGATCATCATCCTGTGTTGAAGGGCATCCAAGCCATGGCTGTCCTCAAAGGTAGTAAAGCGATAAGGCCATCCCTTATCACGGTTCTCAACCTGGGGGTTGGGACCCCTTTGGGGGTCGAACAACCATTTCACAGGGGTTGTGGCAGGGCAAGCAGCTTGGCCGGGGGGGGGGGCGCCATCCACACAACAGCCTTGCAGGGTAGATCGAGATAGAGATTTCGTCTGTCTGGAGTAGCGGAAAAGAGCGAGATCAGCATGGTGGGACAAAAGGTAGAACTGAACTGAGAAACCCCAGGAAAAAAACAATTTATATACAATCATGAACAATGGATCTTCACACCATTGGCCAGTTTGGGTTTAATTTCTGTGAAAGAACACTTGCATAATTTTATGGCTTGGGGTCACCACAACATGAGGAACAACATTAGGAAGGTTGAGAACCACTGCCTTATCAGCTCTCAGCATCTGTTGCTCGGAGATACACTGCCTCTAAACACTGAGGTTCTTCATGGGTGTTTGTGTTCCGATTCCTCAAGAGAGCCTTTATGTTTCCCTCTGCAACCCAGAATCTACAGGGAAAGGAGAAGGATTTGTTCCTTCATTGGTCAACTGAACTTTTACTTGGCCCTTAAAGCTGCTCTCTACCAAATGAAGACAAACCTAACGCATCCATTCCCTAAACAACATTTAAAAACGTAAAAAACACCGAAGTACACACTGCATGCTCAAATCATGCATACACAACCTTTCTTTGAGTTACAGATATGACTTTTGGAACATTTGACCTGGAAGGACCTAGAAGAGTCATTAGTATGACTATCCGGGACTTGGTTATATAAAAGATCACTCCACCCCCACCCACCTTTCCACAAATCCCCTTGGTTCAGAAACCTTTGTACATGACATTCTCTTGCAGAGAAGCATGACTGAAATCCAGACCGGCATTGCATGCAGCCCTTTCCTGGCTAACCCCCAGCCCCGAAAGCCAGCGCAAATAAACATCCCTTACATCAGAGCTCCGGAGGAGCCCCAACGAAGCAAAGTTTCATAACTGGAGAATGACTGGCAAGCTGCCAGGTTATTTTTCCTTTCCCGAGCACAAAAACCCTCCGAGAAGGAATCACAAAAACATGCTACATCCGGGCTGTTTCATGCGTTCCGTTTTGTACCCTGGAACCATGTGCAACATACATGTTATATGCGCTGTTGTCGGAGAGCTCCCGCTATTACACCTGATCTCCAGACGATAGACCAGTTCACCTGGAGAAAATGCTTATTTTGGAAGGTAGACACCCAGATGGCTGGTTTTCTCAACCAGGGTTTCATGATGGCCCTGGTGGGGTTTCCCGAATGGGTTAATCTTTACATATATTTTTTTTAACATGCGTTAACCAAGGGTAGTCAAACTGCGGCCCTCCAGCGAATGCTGGCAGAGGCTCCTGGGAATTGTAGTCCATGGACATCTGGAGGGCCACCGTTTGACTACCCCTGTGTTAAACATTTATCAGGTGATATGACCATATATGGCCATGCTGCTCTGCCCCTCCCTCCCAAAATGGTTAATGATGAGCCTGGAGGCGGTAGGAAGGGGGAGGAACCCCAGGTGGGCATGTACGTAGCTAGGCGTCCCAATTATATTCTGCATGACTGTGCCACTTCTGAGGTTTCTCGAAGCCCGAATAATGTTTCAGGGGATTCTCAGTGGCAAGAAGAGCTGAGAAAGGCAGTTCTAAAGCATTATAATTTGTTGAAGCCCATCCCCTGTGCAAACCCCACCCTTTTCAGGCTCCTCCCCCAAGATCTCCACCCCCACCCCACCCCCAGAGCTGGCAACTCTGTGGATGAGAGAACCATCTCAGTGAGTGGTAATTCTGAGTGTGTGTGGGGGGGGGGCGGGGAAGCTGGAATATAAGGGATCCAGCAGTCCCTTCCTCCTTCCCCTCCACCCACTCTGCACCGAAGCATCAAAGGCTGCTTTGTGATTAGGAAAGAAACATCCTTTGCTTTCCATGAATTACCTAATATGACCCCGTGTCCGTTTTCTTCCTCTGGAGGGTTTGTCAAGTTTCCAGATCGGGCTTCATATAAACAAACTGGAACATGCCCGATTTCTTAAAAATCAACAACTCCGGCGCAGTTACCAAGTGAAAGTAGTGCCAGAAATGTGAACGTGGCATAAATTCGGAACCTTGACCATCGTGAACCAAGTTGGACTCCAGTGGCATCCTTAGGAGCAGAATTGGAGTCCGGGGGCACCCTTATACCCAGCAGAGTTCTATTCTTGGTATAAGCTTATGTGTGCATGCCCACGTCTTCATTAATACGACCCTAAAATGAAGCACACACAGCCCATATGAACAAGATACGGAGATCACACAAGCTTTAGGACAGGGGTAGTCAAACTGCGGCCCTCCAGATGTCCATGGACTACAATTCCCATGAGCCCCTGCCAGCATTTGCTGACAGGGGCTCCTGGGAATTGTAGTCCATGGACATCTGCTTGCAGGGGCTCCTGGGAATTGTAGTCCATGGACATCTGCTGGCAGGGGCTCCTGGGAATTGTAGTCCATGGACATCTGCTTGCAGGAGCTCCTGGGAATTGTAGTCCATGGACATCTGCTTGCAGGGGCTCCTGGGAATTGTAGTCCATGGACATCTGGCAGGGGCTCCTGGGAATTGTAGTCCATGGACATCTGGAGGGCCGCAGTTTGACTACCCCAGCTTTAGGACATGGGAATATAAAGGGAAATTATGACTGCTTTCAGCAGGACCGGTACTTTCCCCATTAGAGAGGGGAGAAAAGAAAGGAAACTGGCTGGAGAGGCCCAGATTCAAGGCCTTCACACTAGGTGACCTTGAACTATTCTGCACCTAACCTAACTCACAATGTTGTGAGCGTAAAACGGAAGGGATTGTTATGTATGGTCTTGTGAGCTTCTTGGAAGAAAACACAGGAAGTGTGTATGTTGTGAAGCACTAAGTTGGTGTTGACTCAAGGCAGTAGCGTTGCCAGCCCTCCAGGCGAGGACCAGAGTTCTTCTGGAATTACAAGAGATCTTCCGACTATAGAAATCACTTTCCCCGGAGAAAAGGCAACTTTCTGGGGTGGCCTCGATCAAGAAAAGCTAGGTTTGTAACAGCCTGCTTTTCAGTCCCCGAAGGAGTTGCAAAGCGGCTTACAAACACGTTTCCCTTCCTCTCCCCAAAACAGACACCCTGTGAGGTAGGTGGGGCTGAGAGAGCTCTAACAGAACTGCTCTGTGAGAACAGCTCTAAGAGAACAGTGATGAGCACAAGGTCACACAGCTGGCTGCATGTAGAGGAGTGGGGAATGAAACCCACGGCATCACACCTCTGCTGAGTTCCCTCCCCAAGCTCCACCCCCAAACCTCCAGGAATTCTTCAACTTAGAGCTGGCAAGGAAGTCCAAGGGAAGTGATTCCACAGAGGTGCTTTGCCCGTTGCCTCCCACTGCAAGGACATCCTTTGCGGTCTCCCAAAAGACAGGATTAGAAAGCTAATAATTAAAATTTACAGGATCATTTGGATGTGTGTGTCAGAGGGGAAACAACAGTTTATTTTCTCAAAATTCAACATTCACCTTGAGTTGCACAAAGATACCGACAAAAAAACCAAAAGAAAACCCAAACCAACGACCCTCAAGCATCAAAGCCAGGGCTGAATCTAGCCAAAGATAACATCTTTTCAGGCTTCATTGCTTGCAAGGCAAAAAAACTCCTTAACACATCCTTAGTGTTTCCCACTGAAGCCAAGGGACCTCACCTCAGGCTTAAGTTTGCCTGCAGTTTTATTTTTTTTTTACATCCAGGTGCCCAAAAGTGAGTTCTCACAGTTGAGCATTGTTGAGTAACTGCCTGGGCTATTGTTCCTGCCAGCCAATCGCAACTCTCGGAGCAAGCCCCTCCTTTGCATACGTACCGCTATATAAGCCCGTGAGGAGCAAGGTCACCTTCATTTGCAGTGGCACCAGGGACCTGAAGAGGAGGGAAAAGCACACCGCCATGGCTGCTACTGCCGCAAAAGGCCAGAAGAAGCCGCGGAGGAGGAACAGGCCCCAGAAGAACCCGGCCAAGCCAAGCAGGCTTCCTTCTGGATCGAGGAGAAACGTTTGCCTCATCAAGTTTCCCAAGAGCTGCCACCTCCAGAGCTGCCCGCTCATGTCCTGGTGCTTCAACAAGCGGATGCAGGACAACGTCCTCTCCTTCCGCATGGCCAACCACCCCCTGGGCGCCTTCTGGGCGGCAGCCTACCGCCGGATGACCATGCGGGTGGCTGGGAAGACGCCGGACTGCACCCACGTCTTCCCGGATTTCCTGAAGGCCACCCTCAGGGCCATGGACAGGAGACACGCCAAGCGAAAGGGCGCCCCTGCGGAGAAAGCAGCCAAGCCGAGGAGGCGCTACTCTGACGAGGAGATCTTCTACAGGCTGGCCGAGCCCTCCGCCCTGAATGAGGCGGACGCTGGCCCCTCCAGCACAGAGGCCAAGACAGAGGCAGTAACAGCAGCAGGTGTCCTTACTCTCCCCGAGTCACTGGCAGGGGCACCTCAGCCCATAGTAGGCTAAAGGAACATCCCTCCCCTTCTCTCCACAGCCAGTTGCAGGCCTGTGAGGAGACCCGGGAGAAGGGAGAGGAGGAGAAGCCACCACCGGCCTGCCTGAAAGATCCACGAGCCCCGAGGACACCATCTGCACCCAAAACAATCCCCAGCAGGGCCCACTTGGCCGAGCCGAGGAACTGAGTTTTAATTTGAGAAAGGATTAGACGTGTTTCTGCGTGATTAAGGACTAGGACAATCTCTGAACCCATCCCCTGGGGAAGGAAGATATTTCTTTCCTGGGAAACAGGCGACACAAAGGAACTGCCCGACACTCTTAAGTGAGGATAGTCGACTCTTGGGTGTCCCCCCTCCCCCCAAGGAAATTCATCTCATCTCAAAATACTAATAAAGCTGGATCTTTGACACCATGTACATTGTGTGGTTGTGGACTTCCTTCTGACACGAACACACACTGGAGAGGAGTTACGCTTAAGATACAGCCTCCCCAAGTGAGGGCATGCTGATTTCTTAAAAGACTGGAAGAGATTTGTTCAGAATAGAATGGTTTTCCTGTTAAACTGGTCCTACCCAACACTCATTGGTCACCATTCTATTTTTGTCCTATTTCGGGACAGACGTTCTCTCCAAAGGCTATTCCACAATTTAGGCTCATGTGTCCCTCTGCAATTTTATTTAATTATAATTTAATCTGTCCATGGAGGCCAAGAGCAACGGAAGGGGGCCCCAGAATTAAATGAAGAAAATGGCTAAATTTCTTCTGATCTCACACCTACGAAATAAAACCAGAAATGTCAGAAGGTCCAATAACCCCTCTCTCCATCTCAGTTAAATGTAGACATGGTCAAGAACAGTGCTGTGAAATTTAACGCTGTCAGATGTGGATTCTTTCAGCTGTCATGTATTCCTTTATGCATTCACTTATGATTTCCTCCCCTTTTATATGTACAGTACCTCACCTGTTGATTGCGCCTAACCAACAGGAACCCTTTGATCTGGCCTGGTACCAGTTCCCCATTGGCTTGCTAAATGTTACTGGTGGACAGCGGGGTTGGCACAGGCTGGGCTATGTGTCCTTGTTAGGCTCCTCCCCGGCCTTTATTTTGTTTCACAGAGAGTCGTCACGTCTTATATCCTGCGGAGCCTGTTTCTCACCGAAAACAAGCTATGGTGAAGCAGGCATGGGGGAATTGACACAAGCGCTCCCTTGCTCTTGTTTCTTAGTTTTGGCAATGCATTGATCAGTTCTACTCACATTCACCCAATAAATAGATCTTTGCACCAAGTCAAGGTTCATTATTGTGGCAATTGGTTGGTCTGAAATGGCAGTCCTTTGGGCACTGAAGGCCGGGTAATCCCACAAGGGGGAATGCCAGCTGATCTTCCGTGGCAGCCATTTTGGATTGACTCTGGAGGTCTTTCCTCTTGTCAAACCAGTTTTCAAGACCCGTGTTTGACACGACAGGTTTACACCTACAGGACTATAAACTGGTTTGTGTGTAATACTAATAGCTGCGTTTATGGATTATTTTTTCAGCCTACAGCCATCCCATAAGGCAACTCTTTTGTTACTTCTTCTACTGCAGAAGGAAGTTGAAGCACACAGTACAGGGGGTTGTTTACGCCTTCCGAGTGTGACAAGCAGCAAGAGATGAAGTGGGTGGAGACATGGAGGGAGGCGTTATTCTGAGGCGACATCATCACTCCCGCTGTGACCACAGAAGTGACGTCACTGTGCCAGCACAATGCCATAGGATTCCTCCCAGTTCTGGCCTTGCCCTATTGGTGGGAATTCTAGCATGTAACCCTGACTACAATGTTGTTTTCAGAGGTGCATCAGAAATGATGTCACAGTCTTGGCATGTCATGTACAATAATTTTTCCCATTATTCTACGAATCGACCAACTTGCAGCATGCCCTCACTTGGGGAGGCTGTATCTCAAGCGTAACTCCTCCCCAATGTGTCCCCGTGTCAGAAGGAAGTCCACAACCACACAACATGCATGGTGTCAAAGATCCAGCTTTATTAGTATTTTGAGATGAGATGAATTTCCTTGGGGGGAGGGGGGACACCCAAGAGTCGACAATCCTCACTTAAGAGTGTCGGGCAGTTCCTTTGTGTCGCCTGTTTCCCGGGAGAGAAATATCTTCCTTCCCCAGGGGATGGGTTCAGGGATTGTCCTAGACCTTAATCACGCAGAAACACGTCTAATCCTTTCTCAAATTAAAACTCAGTTCCTCGGCTCGGCCAAGTGGGCCCTGCTGGGGATTGTTTTGGGTGCAGATGGTGTCCTCGGGGCTCGTGGATCTTTCAGGCAGGCCGGTGGTGGCTTCTCCTCCTCTCCCTTCTCCCGGGTCTCCTCACAGGCCTGCAACTGGCTGTGGAGAGAAGGGGAGGGATGTTCCTTTAGCCTACTATGGGCTGAGGTGCCCCTGCCAGTGACTCAGGGAGAGTAAGGACACCTGCTGCTGTAGCTGCATCCGGGGTCTTGGCCTCTGTGCCGGAGGGGCCAGCGTCCACCTCATTCAGGGCGGAGGGCTCGGCCAGCCTGTAGAAGATCTCCTCGTCAGAGTAGCGCCTCCTCGGCTTGGCTGCTTTCTCCGCAGGGGCGCCCTTTCGCTTGGCGTGTCTCCTGTCCATGGCCCTGAGGGTGGCCTTCAGGAAATCCGGGAAGACGTGGGTGCAGTCCGGCGTCTTCCCAGCCACCCGCATGGTCATCCGGCGGTAGGCTGCCGCCCAGAAGGCGCCCAGGGGGTGGTTGGCCATGCGGAAGGAGAGGACGTTGTCCTGCATCCGCTTGTTGAAGCACCAGGACATGAGCGGGCAGCTCTGGAGGTGGCAGCTCTTGGGAAACTTGATGAGGCAAACGTTTCTCCTCGATCCAGAAGGAAGCCTGCTTGGCTTGGTCGGGTTCTTCTGGGGCCTGTTCCTCCTCCTCGGCTTCTTCTGGCCTTTTGCGGCGGTTGCAGCCATGGCGGTGTGCTTTTCCCTCCTCTTCAGGTCCCTGGTGCCACTGCAAATGAAGGTGACCTTGCTCCTCACGGCTTATATAGCGGTACGTATGCAAAGGAGGGGCTTGCTCCGAGAGTTGCGATTGGCTGGCAGGAACAATAGCCCAGGCAGTTACTCAACAATGCTCAACTGTGAGAACTCTCTTCAGGAGTATTTTTTCCTTGCAAGCTATGAAGCCTGAAATATTTTATCTTGGTGGGGACTGTACCCCATCTTTTACGGTTGGCCTGTTTTTTGTAACTGTGTAACACAACATCCTTCCAAATTATAATGTGAATGTGTTCATTTATTCTCTTTTGTATGCCATCTTTCCTCCAAGAAGCCAAAGATAGGAAATCATTCTTGATCTTTTAATGTTTATGTCACCTAGCATTGTCAGCTCTAATCTGGGATATATTTGGAGATTTCGGGGGCAGAGATTTGGGAGAGAAGGGTTTGGGAGGGAGGAGACCTCAGCAGGGTCCATAATGCCATAGATCAGGGTGTCAGTATTATTTTACTGATCTGATTTCCATGTTTTCATAGAATCATAGAGTAGGAAGGGACCTCCTGGGTCATCTAGTCCAACCCCTTGCACTATGCAGGACACTCACAACCCGCTCGCTCATCCACTGTAACCTGCCACCCCTTTGAGCCTTCACAGAATCAGCCTCCCCGTCAGATGGCTATCCAGCCTCTGTTTAAAAATCTCCAAAGATGGAGAACCCACCACCTCCCGAGGAAGCCTGTTCCACTGAGAAACTGCTCTGACTGTCAGGAACGTCTTCCGGATGTCTTCCAGAATTTCTTTGGAATTAATTTCATCCAACTGGTTCTGGTCCGTCCCTCCTTTTTCTATCCTTTAAAAAAAAATCAGGGTGAATCCTACACTCCACATCATGGTAAAACCCAGTAAATACCACTTAAAGGCTCAAACTGGCTGAAATTATACTGACTCCTCCGTCAGACTCGCTGGTCCTTAAAGAAAATGCAGGAAAAATACATGCATGCACATATGAAGCACTGTCCACTCGCTTCCAACTTATGGTGGTGAATTCTTGTCCTCCGAAACATCCTATGATCCTTCAGGGCCTTGCTCAGGGCTTGCAACCGGTTCCCCCAGCTTCCTTGACTGAATCTCAATCCATCCTCTGTTGGGTCTCTGTCTTTTCCTGACGCCTCCGACTTCCCCTGGCTTCATGGTCTTTGCCAGGGCCTCGTCTTCTCAGAGGGTCAGCCCAAGCTCCACAAAGACTCAAGACATATTGCCGATCGACTGCTGGTGGCCACTGGGATTTTTCCAAAGTAAAATGGTACAAAGCGCCTAACCACGTCCTCCATTTCCCCCAGAAAGGAAGTCAAAGAAAGCTACTCCAGCAGAGCCTGTCCTTTAGCAACCATAAAGCTGTTCTTCTTTACATCCTCTTCACATTAAACACTGGGACCTGCGGAAACCTACCTCTGGGCCTGTCTGTCTGTCCAGGGCCCATTCCACACATGCAGGATTTGCACTTATAATGTGCTTTTGCAGCCGGATTTTCCCGTGCAGGACAGCAAAATCTCCTTCGAAAGTGCCTTATCCAACGTGTGCGTAAAGGGCCCAGGAGTGTGTGTGTGTGTGGGGGGGGGGGGGCCAGATGCGGATGACGGGCTTGGAGGGGGTCCGGAGCGGGGCTTACCTGGGTCGGGGTGAGCACCTGGCCCAGTTCCTCGATCTCCGCCGCCCCGTAGCGCACTCGCAGGGCCTGCGCCGGCTTCTCGTCCGCCTCGCTCAGGGCCAGCGGCCCGTCCCAGCCGCTCAGCTCCAGCGGCATCTTCGGGGCAGCGACCTAGAGGCGAGCAGCAAAGGCAACGCGGCCGCAGCAGCCCAGGCGATCCCGCCCCGAGAGCCTCCGCCGGCCGCGCCCTCGACGGCTGGCTCCCTCCCCGCGGAGGCCGGGAAGGGGAAAGAGGAGACGCCCGGACTCGGAGCCCCCGCCCCCGCCCCCGCCCCCGCCCTCCTTCCCTCCTTCCCTCCCTCGCTCCTTCCCTCCTAGGCACCCGGGGGCCTTTACTCCCGAGTAAGCGCCTGCGATCTTGGGCTCAAGCGGCTGGCAGGCCGCTGGGAGTGGCTTGCAAGGACAGGGCTGGGAACTCGGTTGGCCAGGAGCATCTTTAAGACCAACAAAGATTTATTCCGGGCGTGAGCTTTCGAGTGCAAGACCAACAAAGTTTTATTCAGGGCGTGAGCTTTCGAGTGCAAGCACTCTTCCTCAGACTAAGAACTCTGAGGAAGAGTCCAGTAAACCAGAGTCCAGGAGCACCTTTAAGACCAACCAAGATTGATTCAGGGCGTGAGCTTTCGAGTGCTTGCACTCGAAAGCTCACGCCCTGAATCAATCTTGGTTGATCTTAAAGGTGCTTCTGGACTCTGGTTTTATTGGGCTGCTTCAGACCAGCCCGGCGACCCATTTGAATCTTTCCTTGCCAGAGTTTGCGGCCAAAAGAAGCAGAAGGGACTCCTGGCGGCGTTTTGAAGGCGAAACGAAACGTGATCCCTCGGGATCCTTTTTCTCCCGGGCCCATTGTGCGCGCGCTGGATCATGCCCTTTCGACGCACTGTTCGAGCTGCAAAATGACCTTGAAAAAGTGCCGGATCCGGCGTCTGCCCGGTCTCCGGCCTGCCAAGGCTTAAGTAAAGCGGAACTTCCTCTCTGCGGTGCCCTTGACCCCGCGCTGCACGGCTGCCAGTCGAATCCGCCAGACTGCAATGCTGTGCGCACATTTCCTCGGGAGTAAATCCTCCTGATGCCAGGGGCACTTACTTCTGAGTAAACGGGCCGTTTCTGTGTTGCCACAACCGGCAAGGGGAAAGAAGTTGTTGTGATTTCCTATAAACAGGTCGTTATTTCAGACGATGCCAACCAGCAATATCTCTGTGGTCCTTTATCTCTAATCGTTTCATCTCGCACGAAAGTAGCTCCCAGAACTCCGCGCAAATATTCACATTCGCGATCTTGGATCGGGCTCCCCTTTTCGCGTTGATCCACCGACGGCCAGCAGGGGGGACTATAAAGCCGCAAGTGGCCGCTTTGGCTTTCCGCGGAAAAGCTTGGGTATCACTTTCTCCAAAAAGGATACGGCGGAAACCCCCGGGGTTTCCTTGGGATGGGTCCGGAACCGTCTTTTTTTTTATTGAATTCGATTAGCTGCAGAAAGCTCTCCAAGTCTCTTCCTGTCAAGAGGAATTTCCCTGCGTGCATATTCACATTACACGCCTTCCATTCTCCAGACTTTGGTAAACTACTTTTGCAAATCTGGGAATTAATTTACCATCTCTGGTATTTGTGTGTGTGTTGTTGTTGTTTTGCTTTACGTTTTGTGGTGTTTGGTTTTAAGTATTGCTAGTAAGGTCTCCAGCCGACTTTTATAAAACTTTTTTTTTTAATTCCAAGGAAATTCTGCATCCAGAATTAATATTCTTCCATTGGACCTGCAGTGGCAATTTCAGGAAGCCAGAGCTCTATGAAGGTGCCGATCAACATCATTATCACGATTTTATTATTATAAATAGTGCTCATAGTAACAGTAGCATAGTACCAGGACTTCCTAGAAGCAAAAAATTACTTATTAGATCAGAAACTATGGCCTGTTTGATTCAGGATAGTCTCTTTTGAGTGCTGGAGGCTCTCCAAGACCTCAGGCTTTCCTAACAAAATCACAGAATCATAGAGTTGGAAAGGGCTATACAGGCCATCTAGTCCAACCCGCTGCTCAACACCTGCTAGTTGAGACTCCTTAGGACAGGGGACTCCAACATGGTGCCCACGGGCGCCACAGAGCTCACCGACATCTCAGCTGGTGTCCGCCCAGCAAAGCTTCCAAATGGCCATTGGAGAAGCTGTGCAGATTCTTTTAAAAGTTACTTGGCGGGCAGCTGCTCTCACAGCACAAAGAACAGCATCGGATCACTGAGGGTCAGCTCCAGCTGCTTTTGCATCTGGAGGGCTCCGCCTCTTGCAGGTGACTGTGCCCACCACACTGTGCCAGCCTCCCAAAGGTGCTTGCAGGCCCAAAAAGTCAGAGTCAGGACCCTTGCTTTGGGACGCTGCACGCAAAACCTGGGCTGGGAGGCCTGGTGGTAAAGAAAAGAATCGCAACCTTCTGATGGATCATACAGTTATTAGAAATGGACCACCCCGTATTGAGTCTGCCATGAAAACACTAGAGGGCGTCACCCCAAGGGTCAGACATGACTCGGTGCTTGCACAGGGGATACCTTTACCTTTTACCTATAGGTCTGCATATGGGTTTGACTGTTTTGACGCTTGTTCGTCTCCAGAATGCAGCTTGCCCATGAGTCAGAGGAGGGAATGTTTTGAGCAGGGTCAAGCCGGTCTTATCTTGTGCAGAGGCCGGGTGGAACCTGAAGTGGCTGCTGTCCAATAGATGTTTAACACATTTTTTAAATACATTAAAAATAAGTTAACTCCCACCCATTCAGGAAACCCTTTCAGGGCCATCAAGAAACCCCAGGGTTACATTCATTCATTCATTCATTCATTCATTCATTCATTCATTCATTCATTCATTCATTCATTCAGTTTATAAACCGCCCTCCCCGGAGGCTCAGGGTGGTTTACATAAAACGTATAATCAATACATGAAACAATCCACAACATATAAATAACCGTAACAATAATACTAATAAGTGATAATTGCAACAATACAAACAATGCAACAGTGCAACAATGCAACCAGGTCCAGAGCACATTGACGGAGTTCTGGGAGGGAGGGTGAGAAAGCCTGGCCTAACCACTGCGCCATCCTGTCTCCCCTCTGGGGCTGTCGAGAGACCTCTGATCATCCTCGGAAGAACCTCAGGGTCCTCTAGAGCCGGGGTAGTCAACCTGTGGTCCTCCAGATGTCCATGGACTACAATTCCCATGAGCCCCTGCCATGGGAATTGTAGTCCATGGACATCTGGAGGACCACAGGTTGACTACCCCTGCTCTAGAGCACAGCAGAAACCTCGGCTGGGCCAGGAGATCACGTGTGCTGCTGTCAGATCGCTTAACGTGTAGAGAAACCCCTAATTGTGTCTGAGTTCTTTCTCATTTCTATTTAGAGCTGAGATCTGGGCTGCCCCATCAGTCAAATGCAGAGCGACATCTACGTACGCATGATGCCGTTTCTTGGAAGGGAGGTTCGCCCAGGCCATGTCTGCATCGACAGTTTGCATAAATTGCCCACAGAAGTCCCCGTCCCCCGCCTAATTGTTGCAAGAGATGGAGTTGGCAGCAAAACGTAGCCACGACTGCGCATTTGGCAGGCTGCATTCTCCCAAACGGGCGGATGGGAGAGCTGTAGACAATGATGAACACAATAGAGTTTTCGGGGGTTAAACGCATGTCTCTCGGTTCCCAGTGTGGTAAAAACGTTGAGCGGAGATTGTGGACTGAGAAATCGATCCCTGGGCTGTGCGATCCTGGAACCCAGGTGCCTTTGTTGTTGTTGTTGTTAGGTGCGAAGTTGTGTCTGACCCATCGCGACCCCATGGACAATGATCCTCCAGGCCTTCCTGTCCTCTACCATTCCCCGGAGTCCATTTACGTTTGCACCTACTGCTTCAGTGACTCCATCCAGCCACCTCATTCTCTGTCATCCCCTTCTTCTTTTGCCCTCAATAGCGCCCAACATTAGGCTCTTCTCCAGGGTGTCCTTCCTTCTCATGAGGTGGCCAAAGTATTTGAGTTTCATCTTCAGGATCTGGCCTTCTAAGGAGCAGTCAGGGCTGATCTCCTCTAGGACTGACCGGTTTGTTCGCCTTGCAGTCCAAGGGACTCGCAAGAGTCTTCTCCAGCACCAGAGTTCAAAAGCCTCAATTGCCTCAACTCAATGGAAAGGTGTTAAATTTAGAAGTGATAATATACACAGTTCACATCCATGATTTTGGAACTCAAAACAGTGAGCAAACATTCTCTTTCTGCTTCTTTCTGTATTTCTTTCAAATTTTTTTTTGTCAACCGTGTTGGTTTCTACTTTTCACATTTGGTTCCAGAGGTGCACTTGTATTGACTGTGTATACATTTTTAAGCCGCATGTATTCATCCAACTCTAAGTGTAGCACGGACAGAGGTAACAGGGCAGTGTTAAGAATCAACATGGAAGAGTGTAACTCCGTTTAGAATCACCCTGTAAATTGCCGATAACACATCGGTGCGCAAATCCTATTGGAAAAATGCAGCAGCTTCAGATTGGCCCTATTTCTTTTAAAAACATGCTGCTTAGAGGGATGGTGAGCCTGCCGATTCTACTCTGCTTGGTCGTGTAAAATCGAGCGTGAGAAAAAAACAATATGGTACAACAATAAAAGCTCACAAGTAAGCAGGGGCTGAAACAGCCGGGATAGGAATTTTTAAATGAGTGATGGTAAAGATGTCATGAGATGGTAAAGATGTGCATGCCCACTTCATCAGAGACGGTGTATGTCAGTGACCCTATAATTTACAGTAAATTGATCTTTCCACTACTATGCTTGCTTGAATTTCTGACCAAGTATGGGAGTGTAGTAGAATACTGCTCCCGATTTGACACGACAAACAGCTCACCCCTTGTTTTCATGCACATACTTTGGCCACCTCATGAGAAGGAAGGACTCCCTGGAGAAGAGCCTAATGTTGGGCGCGATTGAGGGCAAAAGAAGAAGGGGACGACAGAGAATGAGGTAGCTGGATGGAGTCACTGAAGCAGTCGGTGTGAGCTTAAATGGACTCCGGGGAATGGTAGAGGACAAGAAAGCCTGGAGGATCATTGCCCATGGGGTCGCGATGGGTTAGACACGACTTCGCAGCTAACAACAACAAAATAGTAATTTACTACTTCTAAAAACGTTAATCAGCTTTCATCTTCTTATTAAAGTTTAAAGGGCCACTAATATAAACTGCCAACGTAGCATCCAGCCAACAAGGGATCCTGGCTCTCCCCCCATTCTATAACGTAAGCTCCAAAGGAGTGGATTCCAGAACTTTATCTGACCTTCAGGAGATAAGAAGCCCCAGTTCTTCTGGAAGTTTGCATGAGGGGGACACTTCATCTTGCAATGCTGTCTGCTCTGATGAGCTCTTGCTGTACTGGGACTTTTAAATATTACTGCGTGGTCGCAATGGCAAAACCACCTGTTTCTCACTTGCCTTGAAAGAACCCTCCTGGGGACATTATACCGGGTCATCATAAGTCGCTTGCAACTTAACAGTAGGGGGTGTGTGTATTGTGTGGCTTCATTGCTGGGATGACTGAATGTACCGATCCACAGGTACTGAAGTTTTACCATTTGTAAACCACCATGATTTTAAGGGAGACGATGCATAAATAATCATAGAATGATAGAATTGGAAGGGACCTCCTGGGTCATCTAATCCAACCCCCTGCACTATGCAGGACCGTCACATCCCAATCACTCATCTACTGTCACCTGCCACCCCCTTGAACCTTCACAGAATCAGCCTCTCCGTCAGATGGCTATCCAGGCTCTGTTTAAAAATCTCCAAAGATGGAAATTTCTGACTTACAGCAACCCAGTGCATTAATGACCTCCAAAATGTCCTATCAACAGTCTAGCAAACCGAGAGCCGCAGCTTCTTCAAGCGAGTCAAGTTGGATTATCCTCTTTTCCTAGCATTATTGTCTTTTCCAGTGACTCTTGTCTTCTTATCATTAATATAAAGTATATTACCTCAAAGCAGTCAGATCAACCATGGTTCTTGAGGCCCTTTTAAACTACCACATTTCATTGCAGAACTTGGACCATGGCTACATTCACAGGCCGCCAATTCTGCATATGTTGGATAATGCACTTTCAATGCACTTTAAAAGCAGATTTTCCTGTTCCGCACAGGAAAATTCAGCTGTAAAAGCACATTGGAAGTGCATTATCAAATGTGTGCGGAATAAGCTATGCTTCCAGCAGCAGTGGGAGGTAAGTTGATGTGAAAGGTCTCCCAGAAGGCCCTGCAGTCGAACGTGCTATATTGCCTACACTTCTTTTTTGGTTGTTGTACAGTGGCCATATTTTAGTCTGGGAAAAAACATATCAGTTCTTTGTAAAAGCCACTTTGTGTCCTCATTGGGGAGAAAAACAGGCAGGAAAAGAGAGAGAGAGGAGCAAGGCGTGGACAATCCCCTGGCCAGGAGAAGGCTTTCCCAGCATCCCAGAGATGGAGACTTTTAGGGAAGGGTTGCCAACCCTGGGCTAAGAAATTCCTGGAGATTTGGGATGGAGCCTGGAAGAGCAGAATCTGAGGAAGGAGCTCAGCAGGAATATGACCCCATCCAGCCCATCTTCTGAAGCTGTCGCTTCCTTCAGGAAGCTAAGCAGGGTTGGCCCTGGTCAGAACTGGGATGGGAGACGACCAAGGCAGCCCAGAGTCACTCCCACCCAGAGGCAGGCAATGGCAAGCCACCTTGGAACATCTCTCTCTAGGAAAACAAAGAGTCTGATGGCTGTCCTGATAATGCCCCTAAATTCGCCACCCCTCCTGGATTTTTCCACCCCACCCACTTTGGGAAGCCAAAGGAGAATTACTTTATGGGAGAGCCACTCTCAGTCCCTACAGAGACCAGTTCTGACAATGTGAACCTCTCCATCGCTATTTATTGCCGTCCTTTCTCCTCCGTCCCAATCCTAACCATTCACCAGGGCAGATCCTCGGGTTGCCAACTCCCGGTCGGGCATCCCGGAAGCTTAGGGATGGAGACTGAGAAGGATGTGGTTCAAGGAGGGAGAAAGGGCTCTTAGCCGGGCACAGCGCCCTAGAGTCCGCCCTCCCAAGCCGCCATTTGTGCCAGGGGAACTGATCCGGGTCTCCTAGGGCTGGTTTGTAATTCCGGGAGATCTCCAGGCGCCGCCGGGAGACTGGCAGCCATCGATGAGCCACATCCCCCCCTCCCCGTCTCTTTGTGCCCGCTTCGCACGCAGCCCCCTCGCAACGCCTGGCACAGCTCCGATTTGGGAAGACAGGAGGGGGGGGGCGGCCGGGAGCCCAGCCCAGCCAGTCCCGCAGAGCGTCGCGGCCGGGAGGGAGGCGGCTGCGGGGACGCTCGGGCTCGCCTGGGCTGGGCTGGGCTGCGGGGCCGGCCCGCCTGGGTGGGAGGGGCGAGGGATTTCTCTTTCCCCCCCCTCCAGATCCCTGCCTGCCCTCGGCG